>NC_136059.1:316935307-317228841 GCF_964261635.1 Lissotriton helveticus | reverse complement strand
CCTCCTCCTCCTCCTCTAGTCCTCCTCCTCCTCTAGTCCTCCTCCTCCTCCTTCTCCTCCTCCTCTAGTCCTCCTCCTCTAGTCGTCGTCCTCCTCCTCTAGTCCTCCTCCTCTAGTCGTCGTCGTCGTCGTCCTCCTCCTCTTCCTCCTCCGGAAACTCTAGTCGTCGTCCTCCTCCTCTTCCTCCTCCGGAAACTCTAGTCGTCGTCCTCCTCCTCTTCCTCCTCCGGAAACTCTAGTCGTCGTCCTCCTCCTCCTCCGGAAACTGTAGTCCTCCTCCTCCTCCACCTCCTCCGTAAACTCTAGTTTTCCTCCTCATCCTCCTCCTCCTCTGGAAACTCTAGCCGTCCTCCTCCTCCTCCTCCTCCTCCTCCTCCTCCTCCTCATCATCATCCTCTGGAAACTCTAGTCCTCCTCCTCCTCCTCTGGAAACTCTAGTCCTCCTCCTCTGGAAACTCTAGTCCTCCTCCTCTGGAAACTCTTGTCCTCCTCCTCTGGAAACTCTTGTCCTCCTCCTCTGGAAACTCTTGTCCTCCTCCTCTGGAAACTCTTGTCCTCCTCCTCTACTCCTCCTCCTCCTCCTCCCTCCTCCTCCTCCTCCTCCTCCTCCTCCTCCTCCTCCTCCTCCTCCTCCTCCTCCTCCTCCTCCTCCTCCTCTCCCTCTGAAAACCCTAGTCCTCCTCCTCCGCCTTTGAAAACCCTAGTCCTCCTCCTCCTCCTCTGGAAACCCTAGTCCTCCTCCTCCTCCTCCGGAAACTCTAGTCGTCCTCCTCCTCCTCCGGAAACTCTAGTCGTCCTCCTCCTCCTCCGAAAACTCTAGTCGTCCTCCTCCTCCTCCGGAAACTCTAGTCGTCGTCCTCCTCCGGAAACTCTAGTCGTCCTCGTCCTCCTCCTCCTCCTCCTCAGGAAACTCTAGTCCTCCTCCTCCTCCTCCTCCTCCTCAGGAAACTCTAGTCCTCCTCCTCCTCCGGAAACTCTAGTCCTCCTCCTCCTCCTCCACCGTAAACTCTAGTTGTCCTCCTCCTCCTCCTCTGGAAACTCTAGCCCTCCTCCTCCTCCTCCTCCTCCTCCTCATCATCATCATCCTCTGGAAACTCTAGTCCTCCTCCTCTGGAAACTCTAGTCCTCCTCCTCCTCCCTCCTCCTCCTCCTCCTCTGGAAACTCTAGTCCTCCTCCTCTTCCTCCTCTGGAAACTCTAGTCCTCCTCCTCTTCCTCCTCTGGAAACTCTAGTCCTCCTCTTCCTCCTCTGGAAACTCTAGTCCTCCTCCTCCTCCTCCTCCTCCAGAAACTCTAGTGTGAGAAAGTGGCTATATATAGACACTGGACAATAAGACAGTACAGTGTGTATAGAGTCCACAAACCCCAAAGGTATAACAGAGGTTAAAGTCCGCACTGACCTTACTCTCCAAAGTGATCGAGCAGTAAGGCAGTACCAGAGGACAGTGTAAAGCAGAGGTCTCCAAACCGGTCCTGGAGGGCCGGATCCATGCCAGATTTCTGGGATATCCCCATTGAGATACATGTAGTTATTTTAAAAATCGGGCATGGATCCGGCCCTCTAGGACCGGTTTGGAGACCCCTGGTGTAAAGCATTTGTTGTACACACTCAGTCAGCAAAAGGTTTCACACACTCAAGAACTGAACTCCAGGCCAATTGTTATATCCTCAGATATAGTTGTTTTATTTTAGAACCAACAGTTATAAAAATATACTTTTCGAGGTACGAGTACTCTCATGTAAATACTTTGCAGAGGAGCAATAAGTTTGTACACACAATAATTACAGGATAGCTAATAAGCAATACAGTTCTGAAACACACTCTAGCATTGAGCTCAATGAGTTTTTCATAGGAAAGTACAGTTGATTACTTTATGGATTACTTTGGTAGTTCCCGGACTAGATCTTAGATTCAGTCCTGGGGTCTAAGCTGAAACCAGATTAGCAAAAACGTTTTAGTATGATTTTTAAAGAATATTTGCAGTTTTCAAAAGTAGACACACAAAAGAAATTTCATAGAAAAGCAGACAATGGGTTCCTATGGAGAAAATACAGGTTACTAGTAAACCCGCTAGGGATTACTTTTGCGGTTCAGTACTGGGCTGAAAGGTACAGTACTAGCTTCTCTCCTGATCACAGGTGAGTATTTTCGAATTCGAACTTTGGCTGATTTTATAGGAATATTTTCCGTTTTCAAAACTTCAACTTAGAAAATTTTCGAGTCAAAATGGGTCAATGTTATCCAATGGCAGGTAAGTGAATTACCGGTTTCCAGGTGAGTACATGGTTGGTAAAGTTAGGGTTCTGGATGTAGACTCAGGGGTCCTCCAGGGTCAGGTGAGTACAGTTAGTTCAGTCCCAGCAGCACAGGGGCGGCCGGGTGCAGAGGTGGGTAGGCCCAATGTTATCCAATAAGTGAAAGGGGCCTTCGGTTAGTGGCTGCTGGCTAGCAGGACATGCGGCTCTGGGAGCTGGGCTCCTGGTCACTTGCACTGGGGGATAGGGCAAAGAGGTCACAGCCAGCGGCACTCTGGCGGCTGGGTGCAGGGTGCTTTTGAGCCGTCGGGCGCTCCATGCTATCCAATGAGGATCTTGAAAAAGGAACAAAGGCTGCAGGCTCGGGGACGGTGACTCTCCAGGGGCGACCAGCACTTCGAGAGGTAAGTTGGGATGATGGAGCACAGGAGGTGCTATTTAGAGGGGCAGCGAAGTTGGGGATCACGTTAACGGTACCCACACCTTCTACTTCGGTGATGTTTGAGACCTTGCACAAGCGGCATTTGTCTCGCCCCTTGTTGCCCTTGGTACCAGGACTGGAGGAACCGGCTATGGAGCTCTTCCTTACTCCGGCTACAGTGAAGTCCGCTCCGTCCAGGCTGCAGAAAAAGTACAGCCCCCGGATTCCGATCCGGCGTTCCTGAGATCGGATCCGGTACCGGATTCAGTTATCGTGACTGCGGCCAAGAAGCAGCATGCTACTGCCCAGTCATCTACGGTGCCTCCGGATAAGGAAAGCTGCTAGATGGACTCAGCGGGAAGGAGAGTCTGCGGGACGGCGGCCATCTCCATGAAGGCAAGTGCCTCGGCGCTCTTTCGGCGCTACTACCGCTCCTTGTGGGAGTCCCTGCTGAAATTCCTGGACCTCCTCCCGAGGGATAGGAGAGAAGATTTCCAGGAGATTTTGAATGAGGGTATGATGGTCTCCAATCAGGTCATCAGCTCTGCGGCGGACGCCTCTCTCCTGGCTGCTCACGCTTACTGCCATGGGATCAATTTACGACAACTTTCTTGGTTGCGCCTTACATCCTCAAGCCGGAGGCACAACAGAGGGTTGCCAATTTATCATTCTCTGGCTCGACAAGGAGATGGCCCGCATGAAGGCAGAGGTAGACCCTTAAAGCCGTTGGTTTGGAGAAACCAAAAGAGCAGAAGAAGTCCTTCCGCCCGTTCCAGAGGCGCTATGGTTCTCAAAGACGAGGGCAGGGGCGTCAAGCTGGTCAACAGCAACAACAGCAGTACCAGCGGCAGCCATTCCAGAAACGCCAGAGGCGGACAGCAGTCCGCCTCGGCGATCAAGGGCCCAGTCGGGTCTAAGCCCTGAGGTGTTACTTCCCCCTCTTACGGAATCACTTGGAAGAGTGGAAAAAAATTACTCCGGACAAGTGGGTGCTGAATATTGTTTGCAATGGATACAGTCTTCGTTTCGTCAGCCCGCCTCTAGCGATTCCACCAGTTTGCTCGCAGTTCCACCTGCGCGAGCTCCAAGCGGAGGCCGATACCTTGATAAGAAAAAATGGTGATCGAAGACGTCCCTTTGTCTCAAAGGGGAAAGGGTCTTTACTCTCGGTTCTTCCTCGTGCGCATGAAGGACAAGAACGAGTTCAGGCCCATTCTGGATTTGCGACAAGCAAACAAATGGATTCGCAGGGAAAAGTTTTGCATGCTGTCTTTGCACCAGATTTATTCTCAGCTGCAAAGAGGAGACTGGCTTTGCTCAATAGATCTGCAGGATGCGTACTTCCATGTGCCCATTGCACAGAAAAACCGGAAGTTCCTGCGCTTTCTAGTCGGCACCAATCAATATCAGTACACCGTACTACCGTTTGGACTGAAGTCTGCACCCACAACGTTTTCAAAATGCATGGCAGGGGTAGCAGCGCACCTCCGAAAGAACAAGGTGTTTGTCTACCCGTACCTGGACGACTGGTTGATCAAAGCTTCCACCTTCCAGGAAGCGCAACTGCACTTCAAAAGGACGGCCGTTCTGTTAAACCAGCTGGGGTTGCACATAAACATGTCCAAGTCCGTTCCGACACCTGTCCAGTGCCTACAGTACTTGGGAACCTCCATCGATACTCTTTCAGCAAGCATGTCTCCTTCGGAGGAGAGACGCTTATCGATCCTTCGGAAGGCTCAGGCTCTCATAGCTGTTCCATCTACAACAGTGAGGACGGTGTCTTCTCTACTGGGGTCGATGGCCTCTTGCATCTTCCCCACGCCACACGCACGCCTACACATGAGGCAGGAATGTCTGGAGGATCAGTGGGACCAGAAGCGGGGGAGCTGGGATGACCGGATCAAGCTGTCCCTCCACGCTCAACAGCCCCTGAGATGGTGGTGCTCCGCAGAGAATCTCCTCAAGGGGGTTCCATTCCACAAGGACATTCCCAATCAGACTGTCGTCACGGATGCTTCTCTACATGGCTGTGGAGCGCATTCAGACCATCTTCAGATCCAGGGAACGTGGTCCCCGGCGGAATCCACGTATCACATCAATTTCCTGGAACTCAGAGCTGTTCACTTGGCATTGAAGGCCTTTCATCCGTCCTTCCAGACCAACTCCTTGCTTATGCAGACTGACAATACGACCACAATGTATTACCTCAACAAGCAGGGGGGCTCGAGATCGCGCACACTGTCACAGGAAGCGCAGACGATCTGGCACTGGCTACTAGCCAGAGGACTGACGATAACGGCTACCCATCTGCCAGGTGTGCAGAATGCTCAGGCGGACGCCCTCAGCAGGCTGGTGCAAGAAAACCACGAGTGGGTTCTAAATGACGAAGTGCTAGGAGACATCTTCGACAGGTGGGGCACTCCGGACGTAGATCTTTTCGCCACCGCCGAAAACAGAAAATGCCGAGACTTCGCCTCCAGGTATTACCAACCGGGGACCCTGGGGAACGCGCTATGGATCAGCTGGTCGAACAGCTTTCTGTACGCTTTTCCACCCATTCCCCTGATTACTGCGGTGCTCATCAAGCTGTCTCAATCCAGAGCACGGATGATCCTCATTGCTCCGGAGTGGCCACGACAGTGGTGGTTCACAGACCTGCTTCACCGGTCTCCTACCCCACATGCTGCTGCCGTGTCGGCCAGACCTTCTCACGAAGTTTGGGGGGCAGATGGTGCACCCCAACCTCTCATCGTTGAGTTTGGCGGCATGGCTCCTGAGATAATGCAATATGGACTCTTGAATCTCCCTGAAGATTGCATGACTATACTTAAGGAAGCTAAGAGACCCTCCACTAGGACTTCCTATGCCTACAAGTGGAAGAGGTTCTGCATCTGGTGCACTTCCAAGCATTATGATCCGACAACCTGCCAGGAAGATGTCATCCTTCCATACCTTTTGCATTAGGCTCAGACTGGCCTCAATTTTCATTCTATTAAGGTTCACCTCGCAGCATTGACTGCGTATAGGAAATGCCCTTCACAGACATCCTTCTTCCAGATCCCTGTGATTAAAGATTTTTTGGAAGGATTGAAGAAAGTGTTTCCTCCTGTCCGTCGTCCTTCGCCATCATGGGAGCTGAATGTGGTGCTGTCCAGGTTGATGAAGGAGCCTTTTGAACCCATCCATAAGACTTCTCTACAGCACTTGTCAGGGAAGGCGGCCTTCCTTGTAGCCAGTACATCGTCCCGCAGGGTGAGTGAAATTCAGGCGTTGTGTTGCCAAGAACCTTATACTGTATTTCATGCTGCTAAGGTTGTGATGCGTACTCATCTAAGTTCCTTCCTAAGGTGATTTCTGATTTCCATGTCAATCATACCATAACTTTACCTACGTTTTTCTAGAATCCTTCCACTCCAGCGGAAAGGTCTCTCCATTCTCTGGATGTCAGAAGGGTGTTGAAATTCTATTTGGTTAAGACCAAGGGCATTCGTAGGTCAGACCAATTGTTTGTCAATTATGGATCGGTCAGGACTGGTCTTGCCACCTCAAAACAGTCCATCTCTAGGTGGATTGTGTCCTGTATCCACTTATGTTACCAGAAGGCTAACAATACCTTAAGGGGTAAGCCTAAGGCTCATTCTACCAGAGGCAAAGCAGCTACAACAGCTTTGCTTCGTAATGTTCTCATTGCAGAGATCTGCAGGGCTGCCACGTGGAAGTCGGTCCATACCTTTGCTAAGCATTACTGTCTGGACTCTGATGCCAGATCAGATGCTCAGGTTGGGCAGGCTTCGTTGAGAAATCTGTTTGCACAATAGAGGTGTTGTCTGTTTTTCTCCACCGCCGGGTTGGTTTTTTGGGATGAGCTTGCCATTCTATTCACTAGATTATGACTATACACAGAGATCCCCTACTACAGAAGGAGTAGTTTCTTAACTGTAACTCCAGTTCTGTAGTAGGGGTATCTCTGTTATAGTCCTAAGCTCCCGCCCTCCTCCCCGTGGAGAAAATTGCTTTATATACCTTCAAAAAGAACTGAAAGTAAAAGGACTTTGGCTGTGCATCCTGGGATACAGAGGGTCTCTGGAGAGTTCCTTAAAGGCACGGTATCCCTTTTCCAGACACATAATGGCAGCCTATGGGGGCTTGTCTGTCCAACCCTTCCTCTCTATCATTTCAAGGATTTTGGTGACAGGGAGTTTTCCCTGTAAGGAAAACTTGGTAAATAGTGTAAAACCGGACATGGTGGGCTATCCTTTTCACTGTTTAGATGAAGTGGTGGCCTTTGTAGCCTTGAATATGTTAAGAGAAAATTAAGACAAATAATGCAGCCTAAGTGTCTATGCAGGACTGCAAAGAAGACCGTTTAAGAGATTATTTTTGATTGCTCCGGCGTCCACGCACATGGGCGGGACTATTCACTAGATTATGACTATAACAGAGCTACCCCTACTACAGAACTGGAGTTACAGGTAAGAATCTACTCCATATTCATATAAAATCACTCGAATTCTGAAGTACTCACCTGTGATCAGGGGAGAAACCAGTACTGCACCTTGTAGCCCAGTACTCAACCACAAAAGTAATCCCTACCAGGTTTACTAGTAATCTGTATTTTCTCCATAGGAATCCATTGTCTGTTTTTCTATGAAATTTCTTCTGTCTATTTTTGAAAACTTGCAATATTCTTGAAAAATCGTACGAAATACTGAAACGCAATTACCTACTTATTTTAAGTAGAGACCCCAGTGCTGGACTCAGGAACCCAGTACTGGATTACAAAAGTAACGAGATCGTACTTTACCTGCAACCTGAATTTTCTCCCCTTGGATAACATTGTCAGATTTTCATTGTAAAGTTTCTAAGTGTGAACTTTTAAAACCGCTTTATATTCATGAAAATTCATTACAGTAACTAAAACGTTTTTACTAAATTGGTTTCAGTTTAGACCCCAGGACTGAATCTAGGATCTAGTCCTGGAACTACTAAAGTAATCTGTATAGTAATCAACTGTATTTATATGCTGAAAACCCATTGAGCTCAATGCTAAAGTGTCTAGAATTGTGTTGCCTTATGCAACCCCTGTATCTATTGTGTTCAGCAACTTTATTGCTTCCTCGCAAAGTAATTACATGAGAGTACTCATACCAAGAAAAGTATATTTTGTTATGCCTGTTGGTTCTGAAAATAAAACTATATATTTTAATATAAAAACAATTGGCCTGGAGTTCAGTCTTTGAGTGTGTGAAATCCTTTGCTGACAGAGTGTGTACAACAAATGCTTTACACTGTCCTCATAATAAGGTTGTTCTACGTACTAATCCTAAATTCCTTCCTAAAGTCATTTCTCCCTTCCACCTCCATCAATCTGTGGAACTGCCCGTATTTTTCTCGCAGCCACAAACAGTCACAGAAAGAGCTCTTCATACCTTAGATGTCAAAAGAGCACTACATTGAGAGAACACAACCCTTTTGTAAGACCAAACAACTTTTCGTGTCTTTCTCACCACCACACAAGGGCAACCCTATATCAAACTCTGGGATAGCTAGATGGATTGTCAAATATATGCAAATTTGCTACTAGAAAGCTAAACGTACATTATCTGTTCCCCCCTAAAGCCCACTCTACAAGAAAAATAGGGGCTTCAATGGCATTTTTAGGTAACATTCCCTTAGATGACATCTGCAAAGCAGCTACATGGTCTACACCGCACACATTCACACTATTGTGTAGGTGTGCAAACTAAACAACAAGCCTGGTTGTACTGGCCCACAGTAGCTTGTTGTATAGCTTATCCGACCAGGGATCTCAACTGGGGCTGTCAGCCAGGTTTCCTGGAGCACAATTATTTTGTGTCTATTCCAGGACTCTAACTTTCCGCTGTCTTGTAGGATTCCTTTTGCTACTGCGATGTTCCAGGATAGAATTTTTATGGGGGAGAGCACTGTCTTGCCAAATATACTGCAGCTTCATTCTCCCGTCCACCCGGTGATGGGCAGCCCTAAGTTTGTTTTCCTCTGTTGCTCTGTGTTTATACCATCTGCACCTTTTTGATGAGAGTTGTGCTTGGGAAATGCTTAATGTTAGAAATGTAGATGGATAACGTTGTATTACTGGCCTGGTGATTGATAATCCCCAGTCCTCGAATGTTATGGTTTCTTGCAGGATCGCTGTTACTATTTCTTTATTCCTCCATGTTGCTAGGGTGCCTTCATTTCCTATGTTGTTTCCAGGATTAACAAATTCTATTAATATTAAGTCTGCAGACATTAGATGTTGTAATGTTGGGATTTCTGCCATGAGGCGTAAGATGTTCCCTCTGTTCAGATAATCTTGCGGACCTTGTGACTGATAATGTGGCGTAAATAAGATCCTATTTGTTATATTTGATATGTTCTCTTTCAATTGCTTGTGAGAAGGTGGTGTCTGATTTCTTCCTAACTCATCATTGTCCCTGCCGTTTGTATCATTACACTGCCTTTTTGTGTTAATCAGACGGTGGCCTTTCATAGTGTTTTCTGGAGGCTGATCTGTCTTCAAATTAACTTTTCTATCACCTCTCTTGATGCTTCTCATGATACTGTTTCGGCCTTGTTGATAAGATGTTATCAATTGACAGGGCCCTGAGTTTTTTTCCTTTTCAGTTGTTGTATTGCTATTTGCATCATCACACTTCGTTTTTATGTTGATTAATAGCATATCTTCCTTCTTATTTCTCGAGCTCTGATCTTCCTTCACCATGACTTGCCTATACTGTTTCATGTCACTATTGCCGACTTGTAAGGTGGCGGTGGTCTTCCTGTATGAAGCGTCATTTTCTTGTGAGTGGATGAGAAGTTTCTGGTCGAGGCTTATTATTTCCTCTGGGATTGAGTTTGTTTGCCATTTCCCCTTGAAGATCCTTGTTTGCACACCCCTGATTTTGGATCTTTTTTGATATTTCTGTCTAGAAGATTGCCATTTGCTTCTGGCATCAGGGTCTGTCTCTGTTTGAGCTTTGATGACTTGACAGGTTGTCTTGTTTTATTTCCAGGGACCTTCAATTGTCCCCTTCGGCTTCCCTTGGTTTGTTTATTGTGGGTGAGTCAAGATCACTAATCTCGAGGCTCTGATTTATGCTACTCCCCTTGAGTGTGTGTGTGTTGTAGTTGAATCCTGGTTACTACACTCGAGGTTCCTGTTTATCACTACTGAACTATTTGCTAATGGCAGAGCTTCTTTCGATCAGTACGATGCTTCAGTTGATACTGACTTGTCTCGTAGGTTTTCTTCCTCTTCCTCGATTTGTTTTTGATGCTTCCCTGATGTTAATGATGGTCTCCATTTGCCATCGGGAAGATTAAAAATAGGATAATTATCCTGTGCATTCTTATTTGATGTTTTAGTGGTGTGCAGACGATTTCTAGCTTTCCTCGCTCATTTTTGTTGTTGTTTTGTTAAGGCAGGTGGAGGATTGTTTGTTGTGTTCGTCTGCTTATACATTTGTTGGTTTGCTTCGATACAACAAACATGTCTACACTTGATTGATTCTAACATTGGGTGGTCTGCTATAATTACGTCCTCAGTTAAGTCCCCTGCTTTTGCCTTTTTTCCGTTTTTTTGTTAGTTACACTGTTCTATTTTACATAGAGCAGTGTTTTGAGAACTGTTTTAGCTCAACTTCATCACTTTATTATTTTCTGCATTGTTTGTCATTATTTGAGGCAGTATTATTTCCTTAAATTCTACAATTTTTGCCATTTGGTACCTTGTTTTCGAATGAGCAATTCACAGGTTTGCATTCATATAGGATACTTTTTTAGTATGGTTGGTAGGTCCCTTAGTTTTTCCAATATGGGGCTACAAGGGCAATTGCAATCTCATGCCCGCATTTCATTTCCGTCCTGTGTGTTTACCAATACATTTTTCATGATATCAAGTTTGTTGTTTCTCTGAGATGTATTCGGCAATTATGTTCATTAGATTTATTTGGATTTCGTGTTTATCCAACTGCATATTCAAAGTTTTAATTGATGTTTCTAATGTTTTAAGTAGAGCAGCATGTGAATTTGTAAGGGATTCCAGACTGTAATTTAAGTCCTGTTTTCCCTCTGTTGAATGGAGTGAATTTGTTATCTGCCAGATGGCCCCACTCAGTCTTATAATTGTGCAATTTAACTGTACCTTTATTTTCCCCCCATATTATCTGTGTCCATATGGGCCCTCTGTTCCGGGTTTGATTCCTTTTTAGGTCTCGCCTAGCTATTGCGTAAGCAATCGCTATGCGAGAGATATAGAAGGGCACCAGAAAATCCTACTAAGAGGGCTTTGGAATGCGGATTATGGCCAGTGCATGTGCGCCGGGCGCGCGCTCGCCATTTACGCCCCACCCCCCCCCACCCCATCAGACTTGAAAGGAAGCTGCTCGCACACCACCATTTGTCTGAGACTCGGCATCAGACTTAAAAGGAATGCGCTCCTGCCCCGGCCACAGCAATGCCGAGAGCTTGTTCTCATTCCCTCCCTTCATCCCTCTGTGTGCTCTGTCTCTTTATCTCCCCTTTTTTTTGTTTTTTTTCTCTTTGCCACTCTCTTTCTCGTTATTTCTGCCCCTTCCGCCTCGTTCTCCTTCATACACCGTCTCTGCCCCTTTCACAATTTCTTTTGCTGTTTTCCTTCCCTCAAATATTCAGGATTGTGCAAGCTCCGGTGTTAGCAGCTCTTCTGTGCCTCTCTGTCCATGTGAAAGTCTAGTCTTACTTCTATTTTTGTGAAGTGTCCCGGTATTTGGTTCGAAATATCCGGTCACCTTATGCTCACCGATTTTGGTTCACCCTTGTTCGAGGCATATGAGCTGCAGATACTACACTTAGCATTAGCTCGCCACCTGGTGTTGGGCTCTGATGATTGCATGTTGTTGTCGTCTTGGAAGAAGTCTTTGTATTCACGAGATAGGTGACTCCTCCCTTGGACGATAGTGCGCATGGGCATCGGCTCCATCCTTAGATTGTTTTTTTCCGCCACTAGGTTCAGATGAAAGTTTTCTGCTCCGGCTAGAAATAGACTTTTCAAGCACTTCGAAGCGCAAAACACTTACTAAAAAACGTATCAAACTACTTTTGATATCGACTAACATCGTTTCTACTCTATCAGCACGATTCCGGTCGTCGACGCTGGCCGTTGGGCCTATCCACGCCGTGAGGCCTACAGCTCATGGAAAGGACTCCATTCAAGAGATGCCCCGGGTGTGGAGCAAAGTTTCCACACAGTGACCACCACGAGGTCTGCAACCTGTGCTTATTACCAGGACACGACAAATCCAGCTGTACAGCCTGCGCGTCCTTTCGATCCAAGAAAACCATCAGAGATCGGAGGGCCCGTCGACACGACATGCAGAGATCAGCTCCAGAACCGGTGGATATCTTCGACGAGGAGGTTCCGCTCGTTCCCGAAGAAGATTCAGATGGATCTCCAAATCGTATCAGAGGCAGACGACTCTGATGACTACATACCATCGGGTCAGAGCGTGAGTACTACTGCCCCTGCACCACACACAGCACCCAGATCGAAGGCAAAGGTCAACACTCCGCCTCCGGGGCCCAGTCGCGACCGAAAGACCCCTTCGACAGCCCCGCCATCGAGCCCGGCTCCGAAGAAAGTCATTAAGCCTTCCGGTTACTCGGTACCGAGCAAGCTGCACGTGCCGATCCCACAAATTCCCTCGGCACCGAAAGAAGTCTCGGCTCCGAAAACCGTCTACTTCTAAAGACAAAGGTATGAAGTAACGTCCGACGCCGACGAGACCAGCTTCCACTCCGAAGACACCGTCTTCGGTACTGAAACCGACAAGGCCTGATTCCGACGCGTCCAAGCCCTCTAAACCGCCTACGACACTGAAAACAACACCTTCTGTAGCGAAAACTACGCCAAAGGACACTAACACCTCTTAAGGCTAAAGACAAGCAGCAACCTCGTCCGGAAACGAAAAAATCTGCGCTAACAAAGGTTCCACAAGAAGACCTTTTTCAACCAGATCCTCTGCAAAAGAAGATCTACATTGACCCAAAGACAGGTCATGTATCCACTACACCACACAAGTAGAGGAAGGCAGATGCCTCATCCACACCTGTGGTTCCTGCCAAGAAGGACTCTGCCACATCTCCTATGCACCCATCTTCTCCTATACTTCCTTCTCCTTCATCCCCTGTTCCTCTTAACAATTCACCACAGAGATCTCCTCCACATTCTCCTCCTTTATCTTCACACTCACCTCAAAATGATGGTGAGTATAGTTTAGGGAGAGGGATATACACAGATGAGCCTTTCCCATACCCTACAGGTGATACAGACTGGGAGTACCCAAACCCACAGGATGTGCCAGATATTCCTGACCCACAATCATACCCATCAAAACCTTATCCCCCAGAAGATAACATTGGTTTTGGTCACCTGTTAAACAGAGCTGCCATTTACCATGGGGTTACTATGCATTCTGATGAGGCAGAGGAAGATTTTCTGTTAGACACATTCGAACAATCGCAAAGGTCTGTTCAAATTCTTCCCATGATTAAGGGGTCATCAAACATGCTCCAGAGAGATTTAAAGACCCTGTACGTACTAGGATCCTAAACCCTAGAATTGAGAAAAAATATAGGCCTGCACCTGCAGATCCAGCCTACATTAAAGGACAACTACCATTAGAGTCACTGGTTGTGTCAAATGCTAGGAAAAGGTCAAACTCACAAACTTCAGGTGAGGCACCCCCACCTGATAAAGAATCCAAGGTAATAGATGCTTCAGGCAAAAGAATACCTGCGCAAGCTACCAACGTATGGGGCATAGCTAACACACAAGCCCTCCTTTCACGATATGATACGGCTCATTATGATCAGTTAGAGAAACTACTAGAACATCTACCTGACCAATATAAGACACCGGCACACGACCTTATACAAGAAGGCAAGCTAATTTCTAATGCCTCAATCAAGTGTGCACTAGATGTAGCAGACACTGCATCTAGAGCTGTAAATACTAGTGTCGTACTTAGGAGACATGCGTGGCTACGCATTTCAGGATTTATACAGCAAGTGCAAACTACCATTTTGAATCAACCATTTAATCAAAACCAAATATTTGGACCAGAAGTAGACACAGCACTTGAAAAGATGAAGAAGGATACTGACACTGCCAAATCCATGGGGGCTTTACAGTTCACACAGGCTAAAAGTTCTTTTCGTCGCTCCTTCTACAGAGGAGGCTCCAAACAAACTGGTGCAGACAATGCAACATCCTTCAAGTCTAACACACAAACATCCTCTAACAAGGGATATTTTAGAGGATGATATAGAGGGAATAACAACAAAGGAAGAGGTCGGGGTAACAACAATAATCGAACCTCTTCCACCCCAAAACAGTGACTTCCCTCTGCTCCCCCAACAGCATTCCACTCCTGTGGGGGGCAGATTAACACAATTCCTGCATGTCTGGAACTCTATCACAACAGACACTTGGGTAAGACAGATTATCCAGTATGGCTACTGTCTAGAATTTACAGCAACCCCTCCACACATACCACCCAGGCAGCGTCCAATGTCTACAGAACACCTTTCTCTGCTCAAACAAGAAGTTCTGTCACTTCTACAAAAGGACGCAATACAAATAGTTCCTTTACAAGAACAAGGAACAGGGGTTAACTCACTGTATTTTCTAATTCCCAAAAAGGACTGGACACGAAGACCAATTCTCGACCTCGGGCCCCTCAATCATTACATACAATCAGATCATTTTCATATGATCACCTTACAACAAGTGCTCCCACTGCTGCAACAAGGCGATTTCCTTACAACACTAGACCTAAAGGACGCCTACTTCCACGTTCCTATACATCCTGCTCACAGAAAGTATCTAATGTTTGTTCTGGAAGGACAACATTACCAGTTCAAAGTCCTTCCATTTGGAGTGACAACGGCACCACGGGTATTCACAAAGTGCCTAGCAGTAGTAGCAGCACATCTCAGGAGACAACAAATACATGTCTTCCCTTGTCTAGACGATTGGCTCATAAAAGCCTAGTCATTCAATCAGTGTGTCCAACTCGCACATCAGACAATTCAAACATTGCACGACTTAGGGTTCACAACCAACTACACCAAGTCGCACCTGCAACCCTCTCATATACATCAGTATCTAGGGGCTACAATAAACACGTCTACAGCTCTAGCGTATCCCAGTCCAGCAAGGATACACAGCATTCAAGCCTTAGTCACAGCCTTTCAACACCAACAATGTCTGCAAGCCAGAGTGTTCATGAGACTAATAGGCATGATTGCATCTTTATTGTACCATATGCAAGACTGCAGATGCGTCTGTTACAGAAATGTCTAGCACAACAGTGGAACCAGGCTCAAAGGTCAACTAACAGACCTGGTGTTGGTAGACAGCCGCACACATCGCTCTCTGCAGTGGTGGAACACCAAAAACCTGTTCCACAAATAGTGCTCACAGCAGACTCATCTCTCACAGTATGGGGAACCCATCTCCTACATCATACAACTCAAGGACAATGGAACAGTCAACTAAAATTGTTCCATATCAACCATCTAGAGCTGCTAGCAATATTCTTAGCACTCAAAACATTACAAGTACAAAACAAAGCTGTCTTAATTCGGACAGACAACATGACAGCCATGTATTATATACAAAAACAGGGGGGTGGGGGGTAGGAGGGGGGACACTCTCTATAACTGTCCCAGCTCGCACAGAACATATGGAGATGGGCCATTCCACAAAACATATATCTGTTGGCAGAGCACCTTCCAGGAGTTTACAATCAGATAGCAGATCTGTTGAGTCGGCAGACACAACAAATTCATGAATGGGAACTACATCCGCAAGTTCTCCAACCATTCTTCCACAAGTGGGGTCATCCAAACATAGAACTGTTCGCCACACACAAAAAGGCAAAATGCCCAACCTTCGCCGCCAGGTTTCCACACCCGCTATCCAAGGGCAATGCGATAAGGATGAACTGGTCAGGCAGATTTGTGTACGCTTTTCCGCCAATACCACTAATACCATTAGTAGTACGCAAGCTCAGACCATAGTCTCTCAAATTAATCCTGGTAGCTCCCACATGGGCATGCCAGTCGTGGTTTACCACACTGCTAGAACTCTCTCTAGGTCCACACCAAAAGTTACGACTTACTCCATCCCAGCTAACGCAGAACCATGGAGACATCCGAAATCCAGACCAAAATCAACTGAATTTGGCGATCTGGCTCCTGAAGTCTTAGAGTTTGGTTATCTTAACCTACCACCATTTATTTATTTATTTATTTATTTCAGGAATTTATAAAGCGCGAACTGTCACCATTGCAGGCATCTTGGCGCTGACAGAGTCTGAGAATGAAACGGGAAGAGGGGCAGAAGGGAGTAAGTTAGTCAGGGAAAAGCCAAGTTTTGACCTTTTTCCTGAATGGTAGGAGTTCATTAATGTGTCTGATCTCGACGGGGAGGGAGTTCCAGAGTCTGGCCGCCGCCACCTCAAAGGATCTACCTCCGGCTCTGACCTTCCTAAATCTGGGGATGATCACCAGTTTCGCATCAGAGGAGCGGAGTTGTCTTGGAGGAGCATACCACACAAACTTGGATTGAAGAGGGGTCGGACCGGAGCCATGGAGGGCCCTGAAGACAATACAGAGGGCCTTAAACTGGATCCTCTGTCTAAGAGGGAGCCAGTGCAATTGTGCCAAGGCAGCGGAACCGTGGGATCTTCTTGGCAGCCCAAAGGCTAATTTTGCGGCCGCAGATTGAACCCTTTGGAGCCTATCCAACAAAAACTCGGGGGACCCAAGCAGGAGGGCATTGCAATAGTCCAGCCTGCTCAGGATGGTACACCTAACCACTTCTACGCGGGCCTGTGTGGGTAGGAGGGGCAGGACTTTCCTAAGCGAGCGAAGGATGGCATAACAGGCTGAGGTTTTTTGAACGTGGGTCTACATGCTGAGCTTGTGGTCAAGCATGACCCCTAAATTGCGGACAGAGTCTACAGGTTGTACAGCGGACACTGTTTCTGGGGGCCAAAAATTGTTCGGAAACGGTCGGGGAATCCTCGAGCCAGTGTTGAAAAGCACCTCAGTATTACCAGAATTAAACTGAAGTGAGTTGTCCTTCAGCCATCTAGATGTAACCCGCAGGCAGTTGTGTAAGGCCTCTACTGAGATAGAGTCCTCCCCTTCCAGGGAGAGGATCATCTGCGTGTCGTCGGCGTAGTTGATTGTTTTAATCCCAAAACTTTTAATAAGGAGAATCAGTGGCCTAAGGTAGACATTAAAAAGTATTGGGCTGATGGCGGAGCCCTGTGGGACTCCGTGCGTTACCGGGGATAAGGCTGATTGAAAAGGTGGCAGAGAAACTGCCTGCTGCCTATCCTGCAAGAAAGAGTGAAACCATTGTAGAGCCGTGTCCCTCACTCCTGCCTCCAACAGCCGCCTCAGTAAGATCTTGTGATTCACCGTATCAAAGGCGGCAGACATATCGAGCAGTATCAAAAATGACGCCTGTCTTCTGTCTGCTCGCCTTTGAAGTTCGTCCATGGCGGTGATGAGGGCTGTTTCAGTTCCGTGGGCAGGACGAAAACCAAATTGGTCCCCGTCAAGTAGTAGATGTTGTTCCAGGTGGGAGGAGAGGGTTTTACTGACCACCCGCTCTACTATCTTGACAGGGAACGGCAGTAGTGAGATAGGCCTGAAATTTTTGGAACAATCCGGGTCAAGGGAGGGCTTTTTCAGCAAGGGGGAGACCAGAGCTCGTTTCCACTGGACAGGGACAGAGCCAGTCAGCAGAGATTGCTGGCAGATTAAGTGGAGAGGGGGAAAGAGTTCCTCTTCAAATTCCTTCCAAATTTTAGGAGGCACCGGGTCCAGTGGAGACCCAGAAGCAATCCCTCTCGCTATCTTAGTGAAGATTTCATATGTGAGCGGTGGAAACCTGGAGAGTGATTCTACTGAGGCTCTGGCGGAGTCAGGTGATCGAATTTCCGGAATGACAGCGTTTGCGAAAAGGGGAGCTTCAGTACCAGGCGGAGTGGACAACTCCTTGAGAATAAGATCAATTTTCTCCTTGAAAAAGGTGGCCAGGTTGTCGCAGAGATCTTGCGACGGGACGATAGCATTTTTGCACGACTCCGGGTTAGTGACACTGTTTAGGATGTTGAAGATGCTCCTGGAATTGTTGGTAGTACTACAGATCAGGGAAGAATAGTGATCGGCTTTCGATTTTTTAATGAGGGTTTTGTAGGCCTGAACCTTGGATTTCCACGAATCTTTAGCAGCTTCTTT
This sequence comes from Lissotriton helveticus, assembly GCF_964261635.1. Lineage (NCBI taxonomy): Eukaryota > Metazoa > Chordata > Amphibia > Caudata > Salamandridae > Lissotriton > Lissotriton helveticus. The sequence continues at coordinate 317,210,847 of NC_136059.1, read as the reverse complement.
ATAGTCGCGTCTCCATTTTCTCTCTGCTTGTTTACTTTCAAGCTTTAACAGTTTGAGATCATCCTTAAACCATGGGGCGGAGTCTTTACCCTTGCAGGCTAGATTTTTAAGAGGAGCGAGGGTGTCGACCACTGTTGAGATACTGGTGATAAAAGAATTGTAATTTTCGCCTGTGCTTTTGTGACCATCGAAGAGCTGATTCAATTGGAACACTTCACCCACAGGGTGTAAGCGTGAAAGGGCCCTCCAGTCTCTGCCCTTAATTACTTTGGTCCGCAACGGTGCTTTATAGGGACCACTCATTTTATGAAGAAAAAATATAACTAGTGAGTGATCAGTCCAGTCCATTGGCAGGGACTCTCCCATTACCACCGAGTCTCGAACAGCAAAGACCAGATCAAGTCGGTGACCAGCTTTATGGGTAGCCTCAGAAGATAGTTGAGAGAGACCAAAACTGTCACAAGTTAAAATAAGGTTCCTAAGAGCTGTGTCAAGGGTGCCATTTTCCCAGAGATTAAAATCGCCAAGTATAAGTAGCTTCTGGTGTGATAGAGCGATTGTTGGACTTTGGCCCTTAGGGCAGGTTCACCCCTAGACTTTTTGCGTGAAATGGTGACCTGGCAATGGTGATTTTTGGGATTCTGCGCACTTTCACTGTGTCCCAGTGGAAAGTGCGTGCGCACTCTGAGTGCATGTGCTGAGCTTGGCCTTCCCGCCCATAGGAATGCATGGGGAATGTATGTGTCCCTGGTAGTTCCTGATGCGTGGGGTGTACAGGCTTGAGTCTGGTATGTGTGAACTCGTGAGAGTGAATGCTGCGAGATGGTGTATGCAGCATGTATGTGTCTAGTAGAGAAGCGCCCTTTCTAGACATGGCTGTACGTGTGCTGTGAGGGTGCTGGCGTGTGATTGTCTGGAGCTGGCTGGCATGCCAGGCTCCAGGAAGTGTGGATGGGTCTGCCCGGTGGTGAGTGGGAGATTAGCATGAGTGATGTGTGGGAGGAGTGTACCTGTGTCCTGGATGGGCTGGGTTTTCCCCACACAATGCTGGCTCCGCCCCCCTGTGGTGTGTCTAATGACCCAAGCCCTGCCAGTGAATAGAGAGGGTGGTTGAGGTAAACAGAGTACTCAAGAACCAGCTGCGACTGGTTCCGCCCCCACCCTGCACCTTCAGACAAAGGAAAATGGTGTATAAAAATGGGGCTGTGTCCCCACAGAAATTGTTCTCTTCCAGGATCCTGAGGGGGCTGTTGCTGCTGCTGGGCCAGAGGACCGCCACTTGGGGTGTCTCCCTGCCTGGAGACCCAGTGAGCTGGCTCTGGGCCCAGCCTTGCCCCCTACCTGCCCAAGGACTTGCTGGAACTCTGCCCTGCTTGCTGAGGGCACCTGGGAGCACTTTATTCTGCTCGTAGCGCTAGGAGCGCGCTTTATGCCCTCTAGCGCTTGGAAGCGCTTTATTTTTGATTATAGCGCTTGGAGCGCTGTGATTATCTGCCTAGCGCCTGGGAGCGCTTTGTTTTACTGATTGCGCTTGTGAGCGCTTTGGTTGCAGAGGCCGGTGCCCACCCGGCGTTGTCCGCCCTGATCGAGTGCCTACCTCGATCTGTCCTGAAGAGGGGAGCCGGTGCCCACCCGGCGTTTGTGGCAGATTGTGGCCGTGAGGTGAGCCCCCCCCCCCCCCCCCCCCCCCCCCCCCGGGCCGCCGCTCTGCCTACGGCGACCCGGAAGCAGCTGACAGGCCGGCCAATCGCGGCGCGGCCTGCCCGGAAGTCCCGCCCCCACAGCCAGAAGCAGGAAGCGGCCGTCTCCTCCGGGGCTCCAGAGGGAGAGACAGAGCCCCGGGGTGTCCCGCCGAGGAGCCTGGACGTGTGCCCCGGGCAGAGCACGAAAGAGGAGTTCCCTGCCCGACGGAGCAGAGCCAGAGGAGACCGAGGAGAGTCCCGAGGAGCGGGAGCTCTCCAGCCGGCCGCCAGAACCCGGTGAGTGCATTCTGTCGAGCCTGGAGAGGCACGTGGGGCATCTGGTAGCTCTGAGTCCCCAAGAGGGGGACTCCACCGAGGCGCCACAGTTGTTTGCAGAGGCCCACGAGGGCCTGGGGGCATTTGTCGTTTAGGAGCCCCGAGGCTCCCAGGGCATTTCCATTGGTTCCTTTGAGTCCCAAGAGGAGGGTCTCCGACGACGCGCAGATGGGTGAAGGGCCTAGATAGGCTCTTGAAGGGCATTTGCATTTGTTTCCGAGTCCACGAGGGACTCACCCAGAGGCTCAGAGGGCATTTGGTGTCTGTGGGGGAGTGGCCCCAGAAGGCCCCACCTTGCCCCCACCTTGTTGTGAGCCCGGAGAGAAGGCTCGAGGCGCCAGATTGGTTTGCGAGCCAGAGAGGCTCAGGGGCCATTTATTTCACGAGCCCAGAGAGGCTCAGGAGACAGTCAGTGGGGCAGAGCCTAGAGAGGCTCCCACGTTGGCCCCATCAATTGCCACACAGCTGCCCAGCACTTCGTGGGCAGCTGCCACGTTTAGGACCCTGGACATTGGACACAGGGCGTCCTAGCCCCAACAAGGCCAGAGGGCCTAGGGACAGTCACAGGTGGTGACTTGTGAGTTTGGCGCAATTGTTATTGCTTACACCTCTGAATGTATTGTGATGCATCATGTGTTTTCCCCCTTACACCTCTGAATGAATGTTATGCGTTGCATCATGTGTTATGCGCTTCCACCCCCACAGGTATTGTGATGTGTAGGTGGTTGTTTTCTCCCTAGTGCAGGTGGTGCTAGTGAGATCCTGGTTACCAGTAGTTACTGGTTGTGTGCTATTTTGTGCTACAGTGATTTTACAGGCAAAAGTATTATTTCTGAAAGTGCTACTTCTGATTCCTGACAGTGGTCCAGGTGGCCCTGTTGTACATATCCCCTGTAAATTCTGCCCGTGCCTCTGGCACATTGTAAAGTGTGTGTTTTGTCTAATGTGTTTTGGTGTAATACAAAGGCTATTTTTATATAACCTTGTGTGGAGTTTTCCTTTGTGGTGGGCCTTTGGTTGTTGTTGCTGGGGTGCGTGCGCAAATACTTAGCCTACATCGCCTCCAAGTTTAGCCTTGCTGCTCGCGCCACGTTACCTAGAGGGTGAGTAGGGGTTATCTTGGCGTGTAACTCCCTTGCCCTGACTTGGGAGTGGTGGTCTCTGACTGACTTTGGCGAAAGCCCTAGCCAGCCTGAGATCCCATTTCCAACAGCGATGTTAGTCAGGGTGGTGAATAACGCCTTTTGCTGCAGAAGGCTAAACGGCCCTGGAGGGCGATAGCAGATTAACCCTGTGATCGTACTCCCAGAGGGGATCTGGATTGACAGTCCTAACATCTCTAAGCCCAAAGTAGCGTCAAGAGTGAGGGCCTTGATGCAACAAGAAGCTTTAAAAATAACTCCCACACCCCCGCCTCTACCAGTGGGCCTAGGGGAATGGAGAAATTTAAAGCCGGAGGGGCAGGCAAATCCAGGGTCGACCAGGCAGTCTGGACGAGTCCACGTCTCGGTCATGAACAGAATGTCCAGTTCATGAATGTCGATCAGGAGTTGGATCTCTGTGCAATGTTTAGGCAGGGACCTAACATTTAGTAGCCCGCAGTTCAGAACATTGTCCCCCTACCAGGCTGTATGAACATCATTAAAGAGGCCAGGAGACCTACTACCAGAGCTTGTTATGCTGCTAAATGGCAAAGATTTGCCATTTATTGCAACAATAACCAATTTGATCCCCTGAATTCTTCCATCCAGAATATAATTTGCTACCTTTTACATTTACAGCGCTTCCACCACAGGCAGCCAGATGAGGCAGGTGAGGCAAGTGGGGCAAAGCAGGTTGTGCTGTGACCCTGAGTGGCTTTTGCACTTGCGTGATGCTCTGCAGCCTGAGCCTCTGTGCTTGTCTTCTTCGTTCACTCTGGTGGTTGTGCTTTGCTGGCCACGGTACCCCCTGCCTCCTTCGGCCACCTTCAGCTAAAACTCCTGCTCTGCTTCTCCTCTACACTGCCTCATTGCTGCCGCCGCCGCTGGTACAGCACCGGCCACCTGCAAAGCCTGGACTGGATGAAGGACGGGGGTATTTCCTTCCACGTAAACTTCCTTAAAAGGTGAGTTTTGTGGGTGTTTTGCAGGCGTTTTGCAGTGTTCCACAGTGTACCCAGAACGTTCCCAGACACTGCCCGGAGAAACTGCGGGCACCGCCGCATGCAGCCACAGCCTGCCACCCGGGTAAGAGTGCCACAGAGCAACAACGCCGTAGCAGCTGCCACTTCTCCTTCCCAGCCGACTGCGCACCGCAGATCGGGCCAACACTGCTCCCACCTGCCGGCTTTTGTCATCCTTGTCCGCCCACCGCCTCCGCCGCCAGTGCCCCTGAGAGAACGGGGGGGAAGCGAGGGAGAGCGCTGCACACTGCGTGGCGTCTCTGACACAGCTGCTGCCTCTGTGGGTCTCTGCGGCTCCGTCGGCAGTCCTCTCTCAGTTTCCAATAGCCCTCTGATCCAAAGGAGGAGTCGCCTATCTCGTGACTTCCAAAGAACTTTTCAGGACAAAAACAAGTGCAAACATCCGGGCCCAACACTAGATGGCGATCTATGCAACAGTGTGTAACTATGCAGCTCTACATGCCAAGAACAGATTCATACTGGTAAGTAGCATTTTCCTACTTACCTGGTAAGCATTAACTTCATTTCTATCCATAGGAACCAATTGACTGGTTTCCCAGAATTTTTCTGTGTGGAGTTGATTTGCATTGAAACCTGAAAAATAACAATTGTGCAAAACTGATTTTACTATACTTTTCTCTAGGAAATGTCCCAGTGTCATAGTAACTTACCTGTAATTTTCATTGCAAAGTCGATACAAAGTATATGTACAGCATTTCACAGTATTGCATTACCAGTAATTCAAACTGTAACCATTCAAAGTACATTTACAATTGCATTTCAAAGTGTATATTTACTACAAAGTATTTATCAACTTACCTGTAACAGGCTTGCTTGGTAAAATAACTAAAAGAATATTTTTATGCAAAACCAATTGGTCTGAAGTTCAGTGTGTGTGAAAACATTTGCTGATTGAGTGGGTACAACAAATGCTTAACGCTGTCCTCTGATACTGCGTTACTGCTCAACCACACTACCACAAATAGAGAGGTGCTATCTAACCTTACCTCTGGGGATCCACTGGACTCTGTGCACACTATATCTCACTTTGGTATAGTATATACGGAGCCAGCTTCCTACACTGTGAGAAAGTGCCCTCTTTTCTTGCATGGTATGCCCCCTCTTTTTGCTGAATTGCTGATGTACTTTGACTGAGTTTGCCCTGGGCTCCTGCCAATCCGGTACCCAGGGCCTGTGTTCCTTCCCTAAACCTGCTTTGAAGCCTAAAGCCAATTGGCATCTCTGGCCACATGTCGGCCCCTGTTTAATGGTACCATAGGTACCCAGGGCACTGTGACCAGGGAAGGCCCCTATGGGCTGCAGCACTTATTGTGCCACCCTTAGAGGCCCTGTGCCCTGACACACATACACACACACTGCCTTTGCAGGCTGCGTATCTTGGTGCAGAACAAAATAAAGATTCAACATAGCACACATCCCTGTGTGCTATGCCCACAAAACACTGCCCTTTAGCTAGGTGCCTTATGCCAGTGGTGAGTGTACAGGTGCATGAACCCTGTACCCCTACGTTACCCAGGTCCATTCCTGTGCACTGTAAGTGCAGTGCTGCCATTAAGAGTATACAGTGCTGGGAGTTTGTCATTATGAACTCCACAGCACCATAATGGCTACACTGAAGACGGACAAGTTTGGTACCAAACTTCTCAGCACATTAAACTCGCACTGATGCCAGTGTGAGATTTAGTGTAAAGTGCACCAGAGGGCATCTTAGAGATGCCCCCTGAAAACCGCTCTCCTGGGCCTGCAACAATGCACATCCTGGGCGTGGTGCTAGGTCTCCTCCCCCAGGATGGGAAGGGGGAAGCTTCACAGGCATGCCGCCTCTGTGAGCTTCTCCAGACCATTTGCTGTACCCAGCAACTGGCCCCCACCAGTTCTAACCCCCACTCTGGCGGGAAGATTGGTGGGAAAAACTACGTCAGGAAGGGGGGTGTGCCAGCCTGTGCCAACCCCATCCCTCAGGTGGCGGAGACGAGGTGAAGCTCGACCCCGGGCTCCGGCCAGCTTGTAGATGGGGAGCCCTGCCCAATCCCAGCTAGGCTCCTGCCACCCTCCCACAGGAGAGGAGCAGGCTAGGGGGTGTACTCACCCCAGTACAGGAACCCATTGGTCCCTGTCCTTGCCCTACCTGTAACACCCCTAAATTCAGTATTTAGGGGCTCCTTGAACCTTCCTTCCTCAGATCCCGAAAGAAAAAAGGACGATCAAGAGGAAGAAGACCCGCCGTGCCGCAGCTAATTTTCTAAGTGTGAAGTTTTGGAAACTGAAAATATTCATATAAAATCAGCTGAATTCCGAAGTACTCACCTGTGATTAGGGGAGAAGCCAGTGCTGTATCTTGCAGCCCAGTACTGAACCGCAAAAGTAATCCTTACCGGGTTTACTAGTATTCTGTATTTTCTCCATAGGAACCCATTGTCTGCTTTTCTATGAAATTTCTTCTAAGTGTCTACTTTTCAAAACTTGAAAAATTCTTTAAAAATCATACGAAATACTGAAACGCAATTACCTACCTGTTTTAAGTTAAGACCCCAGTGCTGGCCCTAGGAGCCCAGTACTGCATTACAAAAGTAACTCGAGAATACTTTACCTGCAACCTGAATTTTCTCCCATTGAACAACATTACCAGATTTTCATTGAAAAGTTTCTAAGTGTGAACTTTTAAAACCGCTTTATATTCATGAAAATTCACTGCAGTAACAAAACCGTTTTTGCTAACCTGGCTTCAGCTTAGACCCCAGGACTGAATCTAGGATCTAGTCCTGGAACTACGAAAGTAATCTGTACTGTAATCAACTGTACTTTTATGATAACAATCCATTGAGCTCAATGCTAAAGTGTGTCTAGACTGGTGTTGCCTTCAGCAACCCCTGTACATATTGTGTTTACAAACTTTATTGCCTCCTTGCAAACTAATTACATGAGAATTCTCATATCCAGCAAAGTATATTTTTATGCCTGTTGGTTCTAAAAATAAATAACTATATATTTTGATGTAAAAACAATTGGCCTGGAGTTCAGTCTTTGAGTGTGTGAAATCCTTTGCTGACTGAGTGTGTACAACAAAGGCTTTGCACTGCCCCCTGGTACTGCCTTACTGCTCGACCAAGCTACCACTTTTGAGAGTAAGCTCATTCCTGACTTTAACCTCTGTTATACCTTTGGGGCTTGTGGACGCTATACACACTGTACTTCATTATTGTCCAGTATATATAGAGCCACTTTCTCACAACGAGCCTGCAGTGTTTCTTTGTCCTGGAAAATCTCCATTGAAATCAACATGGCACCCGACCTCAAAACAGCACCCGGCTACCCTAGCGCGGCATAGGGTGCCCCTTTGGTGCTAACTTGGTCCCCAACTTTCCCTGAACTTAACCCTAGGAGCTTTGCTCTCACAACCCTGTGGCCTGCTTGCCAGCCGCCACCAACCGGAGTCCCCCTATATCCCCTAGAATAACATTGGGCCTCAACACTCTGCACCCGGCCGCCCTAGTGCCACTCAAGGTGCAACACTGACCCTGGGAGACCCCCTGAGTCTAACCCCAGAACCCTAACTCAAAAGACCGATAGCATTGGCGATTCTATGTGAAAATGTTGCCAAGTGTCAACTTTTGAAATGCAATAATATTCTTAAAAAATCATACCTTTAACCAAAATGCATTTACTCACCTGTTTTCAGGAAATGTCACAGGGCTGAATCTAGGATTCAGTCCTGTTAGCAAAAGTAATCTGAAAAGTAATTCACTGCATTTAACTTAAAAAGCCCATTCAATTGAAAGTACTGTACCTGCAATGTATTGCAAACTGCTTACTTAAAACTGTAACCAAAAACAGTACAAGTTACACTGCAATTTTGAACCAAGTTCATACAAGTAATGTACTACTGTAAAGTATTTTTATCCTTACCTGTACCAGGCTTGCTTGGTTCTAGAATTAAAACAGTATATTTTTTATGCAAAACAATTGGCCTAGAGTTCAGTTTTTGAGTGTGTCATTTGCTGAGTATGTTCATCAAATGCTTAACACGGTCCTCTGATACTGCCTTACTGCTCAACCAAGCTAACACTTTAGAGAGTAAGGTTCTAGCTAACTTTAGCCTCTGCCAAACCTCTGGAGACCCTTGGACACACTGTACCTCACTTAGGTGTGCAGTATATGTAGAGCCAGTTTCTTACATACACCCTCACACTGCTATTGCAGGCTGCCTGTTTTGGTCTAGACAAAGCTGAAGAGTCGACATGGCACGCACCCCTGTGTTCCATGACAACCACCATGGATATGTCCCCCTCTAGCAGGCCTCACAGCCTTGAGGCAGAGTGCACCATACCAAAGCTGACGGCATAGCTGTATAAGCAATATTTCCCTACAGTGTCTGTGCCATTCACAGACATTGCAAGCAGTGAAGCCATTTTGTCAACACAAACTCCATAGCGCCATGATGGCTTTACCGAAAACCTCTAAGCTTAATAACCCCGCCCACTTTTGGCAGCAAGACAGGCGGGAAAATTAGTCAGCAGAGTAGGAGTGTTCACTTTAGTCTGACACACCCCTGGGGTTGTCAGAAGCAGAGGTGAACCCCTCTCTTAGAAATTTTCCTTTTTGAATTGGAGAATGAGCCCCAATAGGAATAGGGATGTGCCGCTCTCCCCAAAGGGAGGGGGTCACACAGAGGGTGTAGTCACCCTAAGGGACAGTAGCCATTGGCTACTACCCCGACCTCAGTAATGCCCTTAAATTGAGTATGTATAGGCTCGCCTGAGCCTTGATCCTCATATTCGAAGACTCACGAAGAAGGCCTGAAGAACCGTGCAGCAGTGGAGAAGAAGACTTGGACCCTAGTCCTACTGGCCTGTCTCCTCCTCCAGCGACCCTGCTCCAAAAACCCTGTGGACCTGTGCTGTCTTCACCAAAGACTCTTGTCTCCCCGTGACACCAGATTTGTCCAGCAAAAAAACAACTCAAGATCCAGGTGAATTTGTGACACTTGCACCACTGTGCCCCCGACGCCCACGATTCAAGTCTAGGTGGCCCACCAACCCAGTGAAATCTCCCCAGCAGTCCTGACCTAGGATCCAGCGTTGGATGGCCTCCAGCGTTGGATGGCCTCCCCTGACCTCTCGCCTGAAGCCTGCAGTCCCACCTGAACGGTTCCCCCAACCGAAACTGCATCTGGTGAGTAATACCGGACGCCTAAAGACCCCCCTGCACCCGCAGACCCCAGGCCTAGGAGTGCCCAACTGACTGCGTCTGGGCATCACCCCCCGCAAACCACCCCACCCCCTATCTAATTTAGCCGTCCAGTCATGGGATTTCTACGACCAGCCTCCCTAACCGAGCCTGCACCAGGCATTTTCCCCAACCGGGTGTCTCCATTGGTTTCAACGAGGCCCCCCGATGTTGCCTTTGCACTCTGCTCCCGGCTTCCCCTGTGCCGCTGGTGGTGCAGTCTCAGTGCTATTTGGTGGGCCCTGTTATGCTTACCTTAAGTAACTGCCGTTTAGAGACACAGGCCATGGGGCTTATCTGTAACCAGTGCCTCTTCGAGGTGCCCCCAGCCTCCATAGGATAACATCCGGCCAGTGACCGCTGCACCCAGCCGGCCCAGTGCCGTTGGTGGAGCAGAACCGACCTTGGTCCGACCCTAGCCCAGTGTTGACCAAAACCCTTGGAGACTGAATCTCAAAACAGTTTACTTACTTGTAAGTTACTCACCTGTATTTTTCCCATAGGATTGCATTGGTCTCTCACTGTTTTGTGTGTATTAAGTGTGATCCTGAATCCAAAGTATATTTTGCTGTACTAAAAAAGCATTTCCTACACATGTTAAGTATTGCTTGATGCTATACAAAGCTCTTGCCAGAAATCTGAAAGTATTTCATAAGTCTACCTACCTGTAACCGAGTTCAACTTGGTTCCTAGAAATAAAAGTAACAAAAGTAATATTTTTCCAAACATTGTGCTGGAGCCAGTCATTGCGTGTATGTTCCGGACTTGTATGAGTATGTACATGAAATACAATCACACTCCCATACAATAAGCCTAACTCCTCAGCCCAGCTACCACTAAATCGAGAGTAAGCTATTATCTACTTTAACTTCTGTCATACCTTTAGGGAGTCATTGGACTCTGTGCACACTATACTTCTTTTTGGTATAGTATATACAGAGCCATCGTCCTACAGTTGGCTTTACGGTGCATGGTATATGGCATCCCTGAGCTTTATGGTATAAGTATCATGTTTTTGTATTCCAGGTTCGAAATGATGAAGGAAAGGTGATTCGTTTTCACTGCAAGCTATGTGAATGCAGCTTCAATGATCCAAACGCCAAGGAGATGCATCTCAAAGGAAGAAGGCACAGGCTCCAATATAAAGTATGTTTCTACATAAAACTATTAGTTTTGCATCTTCTGTCTTTTTCTGAAATCATGTTAAATGGCTAAAGAATGTCTTACTTGGTACTAGTTAGTATGTTTTAAAAAATGTACTTGAAACACTAGTTTTCCAGCGTGAATCTTTCTGGATTCACTATGCTGGCATTATTCCGCCATCTCGTGGTTGGGTCCAGAATTGTCGTATTTTCCTTTTTTTTTTTTTTTTTTTTTGCCCAGGTAGGATGGGCGTCGACGTACCACCATTTGGTGTCCTCTGTGACGTCGGCATGATTCCAGCGGAAGCTCCCTCCTGTGGTCTCCGTCTTCAGATACTTTTTTCCGCCTTTGGTTCTGGATCGTCAACGAAGGAGCTCCAGAACTTTTGAGGCAGAATCACTGGAAAAACCTAGGAAAATCACCAGGAAAACTTAGTGACCAGTCAACTTCGACGTGCCACGGACTATGCGCTCACAGTGGGCCCCCTGAGCACCGTAATGGACAAGACCCCATTCAAATTTTGAGAACTGCAGACACAAGTACGCGCAGAAGGACCAGCATCGAGTCTGCTACGTCTGCCTTCAGGTCGACCACCCAGTCGTGGACTGCAACGCTGCACGTTTTTTGCGCCTAAGATGCTTCAGGTGAGAGAGAGACAGCGGATGGCGAAGCACGCAATGCAGGGACAAGTATCACCTCCATCGCTCCGAGACTTGGGCCTCTCCATTCAAGAAGACGATAACCTCGCCAAAGGGCCAGAAGACTCGACGGACGTCGAGGTTGAAAACGGGAAGGAGGTAAGAGTCGTCGACCCCTAGACCCTCGAAGGACAATCAAAGAAGTGAGTCCAAATCCTCCCAAAAAGGGGCACTGCAGTCTAAATCCTAGATACTAGCAGCCGCACCCAAAGATGAACAGCCCAGCGGATCCTTGGCTAAGGACTCCAGCCGGCGAAAAGCCTGGAAAAGGCAAAGTCGTCGAAAGCGGTTCCAGAAAAGGAACACTCGACGTCGAGGCAAGAATCCCAAAACAAGGTCCATCATCCAAGCCCACGACCGCGACATCGTCGACTACCACGAAACTGAGGCCGGAGAATCTCGACGCCGAGCAAGCGTCCGAGATAGACAGGAAAAGGAGAAGACTCTTGTCCAAAATGGCGAGTATTCTCCAGAGAGAGAAGGATTTCGACGACAAAATGAGCCGGTACATGATCCCATCGAAACCCGTGCTCTAGGTCGAAGCTGAGAGCGGCGTGGAAGAACTCCAGCCGCCGAACACTCCAGAACCCGCCGAAGAGCAGGTAGAAGAAGACCTGTATTACTACGGCGAGGAGGAAGAAGAATCGTACCAGGCCTCCAGATCTTCTGTGGCAGGATCTCGTCGCCGGAGGAGGGCGAAGAGTCTTACCCTTAGAGGCCTTCGCCACCAGACTACATTGGAATGTACAACCAAGTCATAAAGAGAGCGGCAGAGACATACAAGGTGAAGCTGGAGGAGGAAAAACCTCAGGCATGTTTCCTCCTGGAAACACTTTTGCCAACACAGACAAGGAGCCAGTTCTTGCCAATGCTTCCTAGTGTGCTAGACCAGGGAAGGGAGGCGTTCATAGAACCAGCTATATGCAGATCTGTCACCCCAAGGTGTGAGAATAAATACAAACACTCCTCACAAGACCCCATGTACATCAGGGTGTCAGTACCACCTGAATCCATTATTGCAGCCACGGCCAGAAAGAGAGCCAACATCCCCACAAATACAGGACCCCCTCCTGACCAGGAAAGCAAGAGGATGGACCTGACAGGGAGGAAGATGGAAAGGAGTGCGGCAACACAGTGGCGTATCGCAAAATCCAATGCCCTCATCAATAGACACGCGTATCAACACTGGGAGGAGGTCTGAGAACTACTCAGGCACTTACCAGATCAATACCAGAAGAGGGTCAGCCACCTGGTAGAGGAGGGGAAAAACATGGCTAATACATGTTTGAAATCGGCTCTAGATGCAGCGGAAACATCAAGTTGACAAATGATGATGATAGGGGTAATGGAGAGAAGACATGCCTGGCTCTGTATTTCTGGCTTCAAAGCCGAAGTTCAAAGTAACATCCTCAGCACACCCTTTAATGGTGAACAACTGTTCGGCAGCACAGTGGACAAACTTAAACCAACTGAAAAAGGAAAATAAGACTGCGAGGTCAATGGGAGCCCTGCAATTCAGGGGGATGAGAAGGGGAGTACCTCAAAGAAGGCCAGCAGGCAAGGGTAACAACCAACCAGCCACATCTCACCAATCCTTCAACCAAGGCTTCCAAGGGGGAAACCAGGGTCGACAGCAGGGACAGCAACAGCAGCCATGGCAATACCAACCTAGGGGCCAGTCCTTTGGTGGGCGCACAAGAGGACGAGGTAGCACACCCAGAGGAGGCCCACAGCCCACCACCAAGTGACTCCACAAAAACTTCAACACACACCCAGCCAACATCAACAGGGGTTTGTCATATAACAAAAAAAACAAAAGTTTGTCAGTTCCTCCAACATGCAACACCAGTAGGAGGCAGGATAACGGACTACAGATAAGTGGATACTAAACATCATAAAACACGGCTATTGTATAGAACTACAAGGACACCCCCCACACAGAAAGCCAAACGAAAAAATTCACTCAAGAAGGGAACTATCACAATTGTTACTGGAAACAAAGGAACTTCTAGACAAACCATAGAAAGGGAACCAGCACATCAGAGAGGGAAGGGGTCTACTCCACTTACTTTCTCGTACCAAAGGTGGACGAGACGCTACGTCCTATCCTGGACTTAAGGTACCTAAACAAGTGCATAAGAACGCAAAAATTCAAAATGACTGCTCTACAAGAAGTAATTCCCCAGATACAAGAAGGGGATTACATGACAACAATAGATCTAAAGGATGCGTACCTGCACATAACATTGAACAGTAAACACAAACACTAAGGTTCGTGGTAAAAGATACACACTAAACGAAGCCTCTGAGTCTAGGGTTAAATGCTCAAGTCAGCACAATGTGCCCCAACCCGTTGTCGGATAATGCATATCCTTATAGAAGACCCCTCACTCACCAACCTGGTTGGTGACATGCTTCATCATCGGGGTCCCACCCCATAGGCCGAGTGCCCACAGGGTGTGCTACGACACCTGACTACAGTGGAGCTGGTTAATTTTTTCTTTTATGTGTGCATAACTATCAAAAAGTGTATTAAAAAGGGCCAAAACTACTCACTTCAAGGTTTATTCTTGAGTGCTTGAACCCTTATAAAAACAGTGTGGCACCTGTGCCTAATTAGGTAGGCTTTGGTGTCTAAAGAAGTAAAGTGCGTTAAAAATAGCGGAGTGTGCTATGTGAGATGTGAAATTTTACAAATACTACTGATTACTAGGTCTACATGTTTCAACCATTGAAATGATTCTTTGGTTTTCGTCAGGACCGTGGTTTATGAACTGGGTGGTCCGCACACGCTAAGGTGCGTCCTGCCCTAGTCCAAATGACAGGCCGCAAATTGCGATCTCATGTAAAAAGGTGCGTTTTTCCTTATTCGGGAAAAAACGCTCAAATGCGGAAACTACCGCTTGTTGAAGAACCAGGAGCCTGAAGAAAGAAGTTGCTGGCAGGCGGCCAGGGAAGAAGTTCGTGGTGATCCAAGCCTGGATCAGGGAAGGAGGACCTGAAAGCAGAGGGGACCAAGTTCTGAATCACTAGCCAGTGATTTAGGTGGGCACCAGGATGGCACCGGACGAAGTCACCTCGACCAGGTGAGTGGGCGCTGCTGGGCTCTGCAGTCTCTCGGACCAGGAGGCGTTGTCGGCGACCAGGATGGAGGTGCGAGCTGTCCCACGAAGGTACTTGCTGTCGACGTCGCTGGACCCAGGGTTGGGCAACAAGTCTTGGCAAATGCAAGGCCCACGCGGTGGACCTAAAATGGCGTCTTGAGTGGACCAGGAGGGTCCAGGGTGCTCCTCTTTGGGAGGGGAGCAAGGGCTAGTCTGGAGCAACCAGACCAGCAGTAGTTGTTGTCGTGGAGCGTCGTGAGAGGGCCACTAGCCAACGGGCAAGCGACCTGGACAACGCGGTGAGCAGCAAAAAGCAGAAGGGCCCCACGCAGATCTCGTGGATGCAGGGGGGCTGAACTTCGGTGCTGGAGCTGCTCAGGGTCGGGGCTTCTCTTACCCCAAAGCACTCGGTCGAGGGTCACTCTGTGGTCGTGCTGGACAAGCGTCGTGCAGTTCTGAAGATGGCCGGTCCCTCGAGGTCTCGTCGCACCCACGGATCACAGCTGGGCTGATGATGTAGGTTGAGGTCAGAGGTGCCAGGGAAGCCGGTTCTCGTCGTGCTGGAGCAGTCTTGATCCGAAGGAGAGACTGGCAACAAACCGCGATGCTTGGTTGGTGCCTGCTGCTGCAGGGTGACTACTCCTTAGTCACAAGGGAGAATCTTGGGAAGAAGTCTTGAGTACCTTTCGTGGAAAGTAGTTTCAGGATTCAAAGATGATCTGATTTGGAAGGGGGCCAGTTCCTACCTTTATCCTGCAAAAAGGGGCTGGCACGCGACTAAGTCCTGCCCTATGGGTGGGACTAGGAGGGGGATGGTTACACCCCTCTCCTTGGCGGGCTTTCCCCAGATCAGGCGCTGGAGTGCCCCTGGAACTGGTTCAAGCCGGCCTATCCACAGTGAGCACCGGGGTGCCACTTGCAGTCACCTTCCTCTAAAGCCCTGCCTACCTAGAATACACAAAATCCTGTCTGGGACGGTGCTGGCACCGCCCCTGGCAGGAAACCCTTTGTCCTCGCCTCCTGGGCTGGGAGGACTCCCAGCAGCAGGAGGGCAGACTTGTGTCTCGGTGGCAGCATCCATTTTGTGGAGCTAAGTCTCTGTTTGACTTTAACCGGGGTTATAGGTTACATACATGTCGTGTCCCTCTAGAAGGGTGGAATGCTAACCCCGTCGCCAGAATTGGCCAGAAAAAGCGATACCAGAGTTGGCATATAACCGCGAGGATTATAATGCACTTAAGAGTATATGGTATGCGATATCATGGAAACGGCTAAGGGATGGATCCCGAAAGCCGCAGACAGGCTCAGCTCATGCCAGAGCACTATCTCACACGATTCCAAGCACTCTGCCTTCAGGATTGTCAAGGCCTGCCATAGGAGTGACTGATAGGAGATCTGTGCGTCCATTTTAGGGTTAGATATAGGTATACTATATCTAAAGCAAGGGGTGATTACACCACCTTGCCCCAGCTGTCAAGCAGCCAGTTGTGTCAGTTTTGGATGGCCAGCCAGGGGTGGCATAATACATGCTTCAGCCCCTGGTAGGCCCTGGGTACACCTATGCCCTGGATACCTAAGGTATACTGTACAGGGTCTGATAAGGTGACTCAGTATCCAATTGGATATGTACCTAGGGTACATGGAATCCATTTTAACAGAGAGAGCAGTGGGCCTGGGGTCCTGAATAGCAGGGCCCCAGGTCAACTAAGTCAGAAAACCAGCAAAACACCAGGCAAAAAGTTGGGGGCAACCATAGTCAGGGATCTACCTTCCTACAGGCCATTCAGAGGAACATCTTCCTCATGGCGGAACACCTCCCGGGCAAGGACAATCAAATGGCGGATCTGCTCAGCAGGTACAGCCACCAAATGCACGAGTGGGAGATACACCCATCAGTACTCCACCCGTACTTCCAGCAGTGGGGTCATCCAGAGATGGACCTGTTCGCCACACGGGAAAACGCCAAATGCCAAAGCTTTGCCGCCAGGTTCCCGCACCCACAGTCGCAGGGCAATGCGATATGGATGAACTGGTCAGGCAGATTTGCGTACGCTTTTCCCCCAGCACCTCTGATACCGCTGGTGGCACGAAAGCTAAAGCAACACTCGATGACGCTCATCCTGGTTGCTCCAACGTGGGCACGCCAACCATGGTACACCACTTTTCTAGAACTTTCCGTGGTACCGCATCAAAGGCTGCTCCTCACACCCAGACTTTTGACGCAGAGCCATGGCGACGTTCAGCACCCAGATCCGCAACAGCTCAACCTGGCGATCTGGCTCCTGAGGTCTTAGAGTTTGGCTACCTCAACTTGCATCCTGACTGCATGGATATCATACGGGAGGCAAGAAAGCCCACTACCAGAGCATGCTACGCTGCTAAATGGAAGCGGTTTGTTATTTATTGCGTGGACCACGACATCAACCCACTAGATGAGTCTACGAACAACATCATTTGTTATCTGTTACATCTTTACAAATGCAATCTAGCATATGCTTCCATTCGAATACATTTATCCGCCATAGCGGCTAATCTCCAAAACAGGCAGCATCTCTCCCTCTTCCGAGTGCCTGCCATTCAAGCTTTTCTAGAAGGGCTCAAACGAGTCATTCCTCCCAGGACCCCTCTGCTCCTGAATGGAATCTTAATGTGGTACTCACCCGACTGATGGGTCCACCTTTTGAGCCTCTACATTCATGCGAGATTCAGTTCTTAACATGGAAAGTGGCTTTCCTCATAGCCATTACGTCGCTGCGACGTGTTAGTGAGCTCCAGGCGCTCACTGTACAAGAGCCATTCATACAAATTCACTCCAACCGGGTGGTGCTGTGCACTAACCCTAAATTTCTTCCAAAGGTGGTTTCACAGTTCCATGTCAATCATACTATTGAACTGCCTGTGTTCTTCCAAAATCCTGAGACAGTGGCTGAAAGAATGCTCCACACTCTTGACGTCAAAAGGGCTTTGATGTACTACATTGATAGGACCAAAGATTTTAGGAAGACGAAACAACTCTTCGTTGCCTTTTCCGCACAACACAAGGGCAACCCCATTTCCAAAGCAGGTATAGCCAGGTGGATCGTTAAGTGTATTCAAATTTGCTATCAAAAGGCTAAGCGCACTTTGACGATCCCCCCCAAGAGCCCACTCCACCCGCAAGTTGGGGGCCTCATGGCTTTCCTTGGAAATATCCCTTTAGAAGACATTTGTAGAGCAGCCACATGGTCTACCCCACACACATTTACGAAACACTACTGTGTAGATGTGCACTCCAAGCAGCAAGCAGCTGTAGGGCAGGCTGTTCTAAAAACACTTTTTCAAACATCTGCAGCTGGCACAGGCAGTCGCCGCTAATGGAGGGACTGCTATATATTCTATGCTATAGATATGAATTCAGCAGCCCACATGCCTCGAACTGAATATGCTACTTGCCAGTATGCATCTGTTCTTGGCATGTAGGGCTGCTGACATTCATATCGCCCACCCTCCTCCCCGGCGCCTGTAGCGGCTGCAGAATTTACACTTACTCTTAGCATGGCCATCGCTCACACTGTTACACTCCATCTTCGCCACAATGGCTAAAAACAATCTGGGGATGGAGTCGATGCCCATGCGCACTGTAGTCCAGGGGAGGAGCCACCTATCTCGTAATACTTCGAAGACTCTTCCAGGACAACAATGTGCAATCATCCGGACCCAACACTAGGCGGTGATCTATGCTATAGATATGAATGTCAGCAGCCCTACATGCCAAGAACAGATGCATACTGGTAAGTAGCATATTAATTTCCTGTCCACCCAGCCCACCCCCGAGAGCCTGGTCATCCAGGCCTCCAATTCCCAGACCGCATTCCCGTCTGCTCCGCCGGACAGGGAATCCAAGAGGTATGAGCAATATGGTAAAAAGATCTTCTCCTCCCTTAGTCTGGGACTGCGGTCTTCCAACACCGCATGCCTCTTGGGCCGCTACACCCACTCTCTGTGGGATACGGTTGCGGAAGTGCTGCCAGAGTGTCCGTTGGAGGTACGGGCCAAACTCGGCCAAGCCCTTGTGGAGGGCTGGGATGCAGCCAGATATTCTATCCAGTGTGGGCTGGATACCACCGACTCACTAGGTAGAGCGATGGCAACGACGGTGGCGGTCAGATGCCACGCCTGGTTGAGGTCCGCCAACTTTTCGGCCGATGTCCAAAACACACTGATGGACATGCCGTTTGATGGCCGTCGCCTTTTTGGCGACAAGGCAGACCATGCGCTTGAGCGCTTTAAGGACTCCAGGGCTACGGCCAAGTCCTTGGGCCTCTCGGCCCCGCGCCAGCAATCGGCTGCCTTTCACTCCTTTCTTGGCCACGGAAGGGGTGTACCCACACGTGCTGCCAGCCACGCTTCGCAGGGTAATACCCAACGCGGTGGCGGCCGTGGAAACCGCCGTGGCGGCGGTCGGGGACAACGGCGAGGTCAGTCCACACCTTTCCCCGCAGCATCCGCCTCAAAACCCTCCTAGTCCGTGCTTTCAGGCCCATGTGACGCTTGTGGGGGGCAGGGTTCGCCATCACCTCCTCCACTGGCGTACTGTCACGTCGGACAGGTGGGTGCTGCAGATCGTCCGAAGGGGCTACTCCCTCCCCTTCGAGGCGACTCCTCCAGCCATGCCACCGCAGAACTACCGTGTATCGGGGGATCATTTGCGACTTCTGCAGGAGGAAGTTACGGCCCTCTTGGCCAAGGGGGCCATCAAGTGCGTTCCTGGGCCAGAAGTAGGGTGTGGTTGCTACTCCCACTACTTTCTGGTACCCATGAAGGGCAAAGGGGGCCTACGCCCTATCTTGGACCTACGGAACGTCAACGGCTTCCTCCAGAAGGAGAAGTTCAAAATGCTGACACTGGCTCAGGTCTTAGCTGCCCTGGACCCAGGAGACTGGATGGTAGTGTTGGACTTGCAGGACGCTTATTTCCACATCCCCGTCCTGCCGGCCCACCGGCGCTACCTGCGGTTCACGGTTGGCCACGAGCAGTTTCAGTATACCGTGCTCCCCTTCGGCCTTACCAGCGCCCCACGGGTGTTCACAAAGGTGATAGCGGTGGTCGCAGCTCACCTGCGCAGGTTAGGGGTTTCAGTCTTCCCCTACCTCACGACTGGTTGTTGAAGGCGGGCTCGCCCCAGACAGTCGTCAACCACCTCCAGACTACGGTAGATCTCCTGGACCAGCTGGGGTTCTCCATCAATGTGCCAAAGTCACACGTGTGCCCCTCTCAGAAGCTCCTCTTCATCGGAGCGGTTCTCGACTCGGCGCGGTTTCGGGTTTATCCTCCCGAACAGCAGGCTCTGATTCCACTCTTTCAGCCTTTATCCCGGGTCTCGGTCAGGTTGACGCTGCGGCTTCTGGGGCTGATGGCCTCCTGCATCCTACTGGTGCATCACGCCAGGTGGCGGATGCGGGCTGTGCAGTGGGACCTGAAGTTTCAGTGGGCCCAGCATCAGGGCCACCTGTCCGACCACGTCCTGATCTTGGAGGGCACTGCGAGACAGCTGCAGTGGTGGCTCACGGACCGCGATTGGGTCAGCGGCAGATCCCTCTCCCTTCCCCAACCGGAGCACGTAGTTGTGACGGACGCGTCCCTCCAGGGCTGGGGAGGTCACATGGGAGAGGCGGAGATCAGAGGCCTCTGGTCTCCGGCGGAGGCCCAGATCCACATCAACCTGTTGGAGTTACGGGCGATTCGTCTAGCACTGAAGGCATTCCTCCCCTCTGTCCGGGGGATTGTAGTGCAGGTGTTCACGGACAACACCACTGCCATGTGGTACTGCAACAAACAGGGCGGGGTGGGGTCGTGGACCCTTTGCCAGGAGGCTCTGCGCCTCTGGCAATGGCTGGAACGCCAGGGCGTGAATCCGGTGGCTCAACACCTGGCGGGTTCTCTGAACGCCAGGGCGGACGAGCTCAGCCGTCGGTGCATGATGGATCACGAATAGCGTCTGAACTCGGACGTGGCGCAAGGCCTCTTTCAGCATGCTTGGACATTGAGCGGCGACAGTTGAGGCCATTTGACTTGCCTCCTGAAGTCTGTAATGTCATTCTGGCAGCCAGGCGTCCCTCCACAACAAGCATTTACAATGCAATGGTTTTGCCTTTGTTAAAGTTAGAGCTATTGGCATTGCTCTTGACATTATTTTTATTTATGTTTTTTTTTAACATAAATAAATGGCATTGTCATTTACAATGCCACTAGCTTTATCTCTCGCAAATGACACACACAAACACACACAGAGCCCCCCCCACACACACAGCCACACAGAGCCCCCCACACACACAGCCACACAAAGCTCCCCACACACACAGCCACACAGAGCCCTCCACACACACCCACACAGAGCCTTCCACAGACACCCACACAGCACAAGCAGGCAACAGGGGCACACGGAGGCACAAGCAGGCAACAGGGGCACACGGAGGCACAAGCAGGCAACAGGGGCACACGGAGGCACAAGCAGGCAACAGGGGCACACGGAGGCACAAGCAGGCAACAGGGGCACACGGAGGCACAAGCAGGCAACAGGGGCACACGGAGGCACAAGCAGGCAACAGGGGCACACGGAGGCACAAGCAGGCAACAGGGGCACACGGAGGCACAAGCAGGCAACAGGGGCACGAAAACTGAGGCACAAGCAGGCAACAGGGGCACGAAAACTGAGGCACAAGCAGGCGACAGGGGCACGAAAACTGAGGCACAAGCAGGCAACAGGGGCACACGGAGGCACAAGCAGGCAACAGGGGCACACGGAGGCACAAGCAGGCAACAGGGGCACACGGAGGCACAAGCAGGCAACAGGGGCACACGGAGGCACAAGCAGGCAACAGGGTCACGAAAACAAGCACAAGCAGGCAAAAGGGTCACAAGCAGGAATTGTAATTTAGACGGGGCTGAAGTGGAGAACGGTCAGTAGGGAAGTAGTGCGGCTGGTGCAGTGGTACCAGGCCGAAAGGTGAGAGGGGCTGTCTGCACCCCAGTTTGGACAGTTTCCACTACCTAACAGGGAATGGTGGGAGGGGGGCGTACTTCTTGCTTGCTTTAGGGCTGTTACTTCGGGGACGCAGTGCACGCTCTCGCCTGCTGCCTGCTGCCACCAGGACACGACAACAGGCAGGGAGAGGACAGGCTGGGAGAGGGCAGGGAGGGGACAGGCTGGGAGAGGGCAGGGAGGGGACAGGCTGGGAGAGGGCAGGTTGGGAGAGGGCAGGCTGGAAGTGGACAAGCTGGGAGAGGACAGGCTGGAAGTGGACAAGCTGGGAGAGGACAGGCTGGTAAAGGTCATGGAGGGGACAGGCTGGGAGAGGGCAAGCTGGAAGTGGACAGGCCGGATGAGGACAGGCTGGGAAAGGGCAGGGAGGGGACAGGCTGGGAGAGGGCAGGCTGGGAGAGGGCAGGCTGGGAGTGGGCAGGCCGGGAGAGGACAGGCCGGGAGAGGACAGGCCGGGAGAGGACAGGCCGGGAGAGGACAGGCCGGGAGAGGACAGGCCGGGAGAGGACAGGCCGGGAGAGGACAGGCCGGGAGAGGACAGGCCGGGAGAGGACAGGCCGGGAGAGGGCAGGCCGCGAGAGGGCAGGCCGCGAGAGGGCAGGCCGGGAGAGGGCAGGCTGCGAGAGGGCAGGCTGCGAGAGGGCAGGCTGCGAGAGGGCAGGCTGCGAGAGGGCAGGCTGCGAGAGGGCAGGCTGCGAGAGGGCAGGCTGCGAGAGGGCAGGCTGCGAGAGGACAGGCTGCGAGAGGACAGGCTGCGAGAGGACAGGCTGCGAGAGGGCAGGCTGCGAGAGGGCAGCCTGGGAGTGGGCAGGCTGCGAGGGTTTAAGTGTGCATGTCATGTTGGATAGAGCAATGCACCAGTCTAACCTGACAAGCACAATTCACCTCAAGGAGCTGGTCAATCATCAAGCTTCCATTCATGACCCCCCTCATGTTTGCCCACTGCAGCAGGCTGCAATAAAGCAGGGAATCGTTGCCAGAGCCATTCCGTGCACACGCAGTTAAAAAAAAAAAGAATTAAAGCAAATGAACTTATTAAAGTAAACTGGTGGCACGGGCACCAATAGAAACTGGGGGTGATGCCCCCACGCCCCAACAAAGAAATCACCACTGGGTGCACGGCAAGGCAAGCAGATGAAAACAGCTAAGTTAAGTTGAGCCACGACAGCCTAGAAACTGGCAACAAACATACTGGTGACCATAGGCCTCTAAGAGGCTGAGTAGATAGTGATGGGGTGTTACGGGCCATATTGGGATTACATGAGACACAGGAATACTGCTCCCCTGGTGTTTCCTACCCAAACATTTCATAAATGAGAATATGGTGTAGTCATTGTAAATCACCTAACAATTCCTCATTTTAAGGGTACCCACAGTGTCCGACTCTGCTTACTGCCACATTTCTGCATCTGGGAATGTCAAATACCCACGGTGTCAGTAATTCCAGGTGTATATATTCTGATGCAATGAGTTCAACTCCCTTGCAATGAAGGCCCAAGTTTGATATTAATCAATGTTCTCTCTCTTTAACTCTATACAAAACTAGGTTAAACCGCCTCACCACATTATTGTCTTTCTGGAATATTGAAAATGTTTTCCTCATTCACTAATTCCCGTCTGATTGATATAAAATGTGGCTTTAAACTTACATATAATATTATGGTTTGTTAGTCTTTCTCATAACCTTATCTTGCAAGTTTTTCATTCCTTTTGATAGATTGTATCCTGTGATTCACTACATTCCCTGTTTTTTCATTCTTTGGGGACAATATTTACACTCTTTTCTAATGATGGTCCACCTATAATTGTTTCTGGTTCAGAAATCTTGTTGGTAGAAAAATAAGAGCAGGATTGATTATGTAAATCCCTCCTCACTTATTAAAAGAAGTTGTCGACACTGCCGCGGAGCAGGTGTAAAGAGGCCCAAGCCACCAAACGAAGGGTGGAATTCCTGTGTGGGAAGTGCAGCTGCTGTCTTAAGCCCTGCCCTGCCATTCCAGGCGCCCACCCTTCGGGCGAACATGCAAGAAATTCCTGCACAGAAACCTTCCCATGGTGATATATGTCTGCTCTACTGGAGGCCTCTGAATGCCTTCTTTATTTTCAGCAAAAGACCCGAATAATTTGACAAAATCAACCTCCCTCAAAACAACTACAATTATCACCACAACTCCAGCAAAATGAAAACAAGCTGGTGAGAATCTTAAAGGCTTTAGCTGTCCGTAAAATACAAATATTTTTTTTGGATAAGTGTTTCTCCTATTTTCCCTGTGTGGGACTGTTCAGCAATATGGTTTAATAAGAACTGCAGTGATGATAAAATATGAAATGATGAGTCTATAGTACCAAAATAAGGCTGTAAAATCCACAAACAAGTTAGAGACAGAGGTCCTAGGCTATTGACGCCCTGCAATCAGTTACTTTGTTTGTTTGTTTTTCTTTGTTGTTTTTCAATAAAGGGTCCTGGTTTACTGTATGGTTCCAGTAGCCACAGAAGCTTCAATGCCACCCTAGGTTCACAATGTCAGCAGCAGCAGTCATGTGTACTGTGACTAACCAATGAATCTATATGATCAGACATAACGCCATCCTCTCCAGTACAATACAACAAATTCCAGGCAGCAGAGATCAGTGGCGGCCGGCATAACTCGCGGGTGGCAAGGTAGGCGTGGGGTGGGGCGTCACACGGGGGGGAGGGTCGCACATGTTCAGAATAAAAAAAAAAAAAAAAAAAGTACCTTGATGCAGGGTTTCGCATCTTCTCTGCTCCCATGTCTTCTCAGCTCCTGCTCTCTGGCCTCCGGATCCGACAGGAACGGAATAAGGCAGCCAGGCAGGATGATCCCTAGAATGTTTTCACAGCCATAATTGGAAATGCTTTCATCCGACCCCATGTCGAGATTTAACCCTGGTTCGAGCCTCTATACCGTCTTGCGACAGCACTTGTCTACTAGAATGTCGGGAAGAACTGGACTTTCCAGCAGGGAGGCACCGTACTCACACTCCCCTGATGAGGAAGTTGTTTTCTAGAGCACTGTCAAAGCCACAAATGTGATTTACCTAGATGCAACTATGACTAGATACAAGGGGTAAGGGCTCCACAGGTAAAGCAGGGGATTGGCCGCGAGTGGAGGAAAGAGGGGGCCAGTGCCTTTTCTAAGCCTGGCAAGGCCCAGTGGGTGGGATGGAATGTGGTTGCCCCAGAGAAAGGCCCGACTCAGACCCTGGATAGAACCTAGACCGGGGGTCCCAACCTCTTCTATGTCCCGCACCCTTGGAAATGCATGATTAATGTTCGCGCCTCTACAGAAGTCTTTCCTGCTTCCTATCATGCATGCTGTACATACTTTCTTCCCCTCTTTGTTGCACCCCCTGAAATCCCATCTCGCACCCCCTGTGGGTGCGGGCACCCCATGTTGGGAACCAGGGGGTGCAGACCCCCCATGTTGGGAACACCTGATCCGGACACCCCCGTGTCTGTACCATCCTGCGCGCGGCGCAGTCTCTTGCCTTCATCCTTCAGAGGGGGTGCACTGAAGGAGGGGGGAGGGGCTCTTCCCAAACATCTCCTTAGGGCCCATGAATGGCACAAAAACGTTCGGCGACTTTGTTGCAGAGCTGTGAGTGCGTTTCTCCTCCTCCCTTCCTGTCTCTGCAGACTTAACGCTGCCCCCCTCCGAGGGCCTGTCCCGAGCCCCCCTCGGGTCACACTCTACCGGCCGGCCCCACCTCCCTCCGTGACCTATTTCCAGAGCCGGTGTGAGGTGATGGGCGCCTGTTGTTTCCTGTCTGTGCGTCTGTCTGGAAGTCCCATCCACGCTGTGTTTCCGCGCCGAGCGGAGAAGCGAGGTGTCCTGTTCCAGGCGCTGTGCGAGTCCCTGGGGGGTGGGCGCGCAGCCAGCCATGGTTGCCCCCCTGGAGGTCCTCACACCGGTCCTGTTGGTCCCCGATCGCAAGGGTTTGTTTTCTCACTCACAGACTGGTTGGTAGTTGGTACACGTCACGACTAAAGGCATCACCACGTATTTGTGCCTACTTAGTGGGAAGTGTAAGTTATACCAGGAAAGGCACGGAGAGCGGGAGGGGGGTCGGGAACGGCCACACACTGACAGCGGGAGGGGGAGGGGGGGCGGGAACAGACACACACGGACAAAGCAACAAACAAAAAAACAAAACACTCACCTGGACATCTTCCGGCAGATCTCTTGCTTCCTGCTCTCCACTCCTCCTCCCGATGACGCGGCGGAGGCTCGGCTGGCTGGGCCAATCCCAGCGCGGCCCTGGCTGGAGGCGGACGGCTGCTTCCTTCGGCTGGCCGGCCTGAGGAGAGGGAGGGAGGGGCTATCGAGCGACTTTGTCACGAGTAACTACTGCATAGAGAGAGAAGGGCCTTAAAAGTCAACAAAGAGCAAGCTGCTGCATAGCAAACTGTCGACAACTCATGCCCTTGCCACCATGAGTGCAAAATGAGTTGCCACGGATATTCGAGAAAATGCATGTTCACCTACACGGATTCAGACGTCATTGTTAGCCACTTTAGCATCAGCCGTTTATTTCTCCTTGAATATAAGGTGAGTTCTTGGCGATGCTCAGCCATTTTAGAGAGTGCCGCGCTGGGTGCCGGGTTGACAAGATACCCGTCCCACGTCATTCATTTCCGTGATAGCTGTCTGGCTCAAAGGCATTATTGGTACTTCCAGCTGTGGCGTCGTTCTTCGGCGTTTTCCTTTTCTTCTTTTTAAAAGGTGCTTCCTTTCTCACTCCAGACCCGCTTTCAACCGTGCGTGCAGTGCTGGAGGGCTCCTGTAGGGGGGTGGGAACTGGGAGCCGAGGCAGCGGTAGGGGGGCGGGAACAAGGCCGGGGAGACACGGAGAGCGAGGCAGCGGTAGGGGGGCGGGAACGGGAGCCGAGGCAGCGGTAAAAAGCAAAAAAAAAAGCAAGCACTCACCTGGACTTCTTCCGGGTGCCTTCAATGCCGGACCAGATTCGGGGGCGTTCCCGGCTTTCGGCTGACGTCGCGTGACGTCGGCAAAAGCCAAAGAATCTCGGGAACGCCCCCGAATCTGGTCCGGCATTGACGGACAGGCCCCTCGTCCAATGGCTATGCTCCATTTATGGAGCCAGCCAATAAATGACGAGGGCCGACCCAAACCCACACTACAGTTCTCATTAGGTTTTCGCCTGCGCGAAAAAGCTGCGCAGAGCGCAGCTTTCGCCAGGCAAAACCTAAAAATGGTATACGCCTGCAGCTGGAACAGATTTGTGGCATGGTGCACAGCAAAGGCTGTGGATCCTCTTGCTGCCCTTCTCTCTGAGGTTCTTCTCTTCCTTCTTTCTCTTGCCCAGCAGGGCTCTGCTCTGGGCACTATCAAGGGCTACCTTTCTGCCCTTTCAGCCTTTGAGGCTGCCTGATCAACCTTCTTTGTTCAAGTCCCCCATTGTAAATAGATTTCTTAAGGGCATCACGCACACGTTCCCTCCTGTTCCGTTTGTGATGCCTCAGTGGGACTTGAACCTTGTTCTTACATTTCTGATGTGCGCTCCCTTTGAGCCACTTCACAACTGTCCTCTCTGCCTTCTTACTCTGAAGACTGCTTTCCTGGTTGCCATCACCTCTGCCAGGAGAGTGAGTGAGCTCCAGGCCCTTTCTTGTACTCCTCCTTTCCTTTCTGTCCATCCGGACAAGGTTGTGTTGCGCACTAAGCCTTCTTTCCTGCCCAAGGTTGTCACAGCCTTCCACATCGGGCAGTCCATCACTTTGCCAACCTTCTTTCCACTACCGCACCCCTCTAAAGAGGAAGAGCGGCTCCACCGTCTGGACCCAAAACGTGCGCTCTCATTCTACTTGGATCGCACACGCCAGTTCCGGGTGGATGACCAACTCTTTGTGTGTTTACGTGGGCGCTAAGAAGGGGAAAACGGTGCGCAAGAGTACCATCTCCTGGTGGATCATCTTGTGTATCCAGGCATGCTACTCCTTGGCTAGAAAGGAGCCCCCTGTTGGATTGCGGGCTCATTCCACCCGAGCCACGGTGACTACCACTGCCCTGGGCCGGGGAGTGCCCTTACAAGACATCTGTCAGGCAGCTACGTGGGCATCGCTGCACATGTTTGCAAGGCACTACTGCCTGGACAGCCAAGTCCGGAGGGATGGCTTCTTTGGCCGTTCTGTCCTCCAGGACTTTCTGGTGTGATTATTGGTTCGCAGACCCACCACCGGGATTGGTATTGCTGGGGTATCTATTCTAAGGTAAGGAATCTATCACTAACGTGTCTCTTTCAGATGCACAAGTTACTACTTGTGTAACAATATATCTGTAAGAGACATTAGTTAGTATTAGATTCCTTACCGACCCACCCATCCTCCCCGTTCTGCGAACCGATATCTAGGGTTAGGGTTATCCCCTTTCATGGCCCTAGTTTCAATGGCACCAGTGTTGGTTTTTGACATGGCTCAGCGCTTCTGGCGCGGAAAAGCTGTGTCTAAGAACTGACGTCAGCACGCGGAGGCGGCGTCTAAGTACTCCGACGACGTAATCACGGCGCCCAGGACGCCGACGACGGACGCGGAGCCGCAGATGACGCCTACCGACGCGCAAGGGTACTGCTACGCAAAATAATTCCGGATCCAGTCTGACGCCTGGGGATATTCTAAGGTAAGGAATCTATCACTAACTAATGTCTCTTACAGATATATCGTTACACAAGTAGTAACTTGTGTGTTAGGAATTAGCATTTAAAAAAACCTTTGAAATTCACTGAAAAAACCATAGGTTTCACACCAGTTATAGTTAGCTGAACATTTTAATCATACAAAACTATTGAAATTCCCACGTTATTGTTAGTTGGACTCACTACAACTCGCGCGCCCGCAATCCACTGCTGATGATGTCACATATTACATCATTCATGACATGGTCAGTGACATCACTGATGGCATCACTGATGGCATCACTGATGGCATCACTGATGGCATCACTGATGGCATCACTGATGGCATCACTGATGACATCACTGATGGCATCACTGATGGCATCACTGATGACATCACTGATTACATCATCCATGTGATAATACGATGCACCTGCTCACACTCTACTCTAACCTTTGATACACCAAGTGATAAATACAAACTACCATTCCTGAAATTGACACACCAATATCAGTAACGACATACGCACTCACTGATTCCTAGGTCTACACACACATCCACTCATTCACACATACAATCACTCATTCATACAGACACTCATCAATACAACACTATCATATGCACTCATACACCTATACAGACACTCACACACTGCCACTCATCCATGGAGTTACTCACACACCTAGTCATGCAAAGAATCAATCACACTCCCATTTCCTCATCTATACAGTTATACACACATAACCTTACTTATTCAAACATATACTAACACATACTTACTCTCTTTTACAATCACTGATACAAGTACACATTGATAGATACAGTCACTTATGCAATCACAGGCTGTCATGTATAGTCATTTATATATCCCAACTCTCACATGCACTGTGTTTTACATATGTACTTACTTGGACATGTAGCACTGAGATATCCATTCACTCACCAACACACCCATGCACACAGTCAACCGCCCATACAGCTGTTTCCACATGCACTCTTGAACTCATACACCAAGTGAATCAACTGCTCACACATCTATGCACAGAGTCACACACCTCCCAGCCACCTCCACACACTCACTCACCCTCACATACAAATACTTGGGCAACCAATCAATAACACATATAGCCACTCATATAGCTACTGATCAACACATGCAGCAGCTTACACAACAACCGACATAATGATGCACACCTTCAGACACTTTAGTCACTAACCCATGCATTCAGTAAGACACATTTAATCACTCACTCATAGTCAGTCACCCACCTACTAAATCCTTCATCCAGACACTCATACATACACTCATTCTTCAATATGTAAAACATATTTTAACTTTACAGAAACACACATTCACTGGATGATGTCATCAGTGATGTCATCAGTGATGTCACTGACCATATCATGAATGATGTAATATGTGACATCATCAGCAGTGGATTGCGGTCGCGCAAGTTATAGTGAGTCCAACTAACTATAATGTGAGAATTTCAATGGTTTTGTATGAGTAGAATGTTCAGCTAACTATAACTGGTGTGAAACCTATGGTTTTTTCAGTGAATATATATATATATATATATATATATATATATATATATATATATATATATATATACATCCAAAAAGAAATCTCCCATATGCAAGGAAACGTACGACGACACTCCAGAAGTTGCTGTGCTTAAGAATTTATTAGGCAGCAAAACAAACAGTTTGTTTTGCTGCCTAATAAATTCTTAAGCACAGCAACTTCTGGAGTGTCGTCGTACGTTTCCTTGCATATGGGAGATTTCTTTTTGGATATTTGGGCCACCGGGACCCCAACGACGACCCGCTCGTGAGCAGGTACTGGCCAGACACCGGAATTGTGCTCTGTAATATATATATGCATATATGCATATATATATATATATATATATATATACACCAAACACACACGTTCGCGATTCCCAAGAACGGAGTCCAGGCCACCAACAGTTTTCAAATCCGGATTTATTTCACAGCTTAACTCGACGCGTTTCGGGAATTGCCTTCCCTTTGTCACGAGTACAAGAGTCTGTTTGCATCCGTTTTTTAAAGTAAATCACGTGATTGTGTTGCAACAAAATTATAATGAACATAGTGAACAGACTACCATATCATCATAAGTCTGGAGCTATGTTGTACAATCATCTTAACAGGCTGTGCGGCAGTTCATAATATCAACATGAAGTATTATTTGGCATTTCAGTTGTCACTTTTAGTTAAATACATTTTGGGTCATTTCAATCAATTTACCAAACATTTCAAGGCAAAGGCATTTCTAAAGCAATGATGCCGCAGGTTCAAATTCAGTTCTCTGCATCTGGCATACGAAGGGAATTAATAGTCCTACCCCTCTTGCAGAATGATGATATTTGCAGGTTTAAACTGTTTAACATGGCGGGAAGCAATAAAGTTGTAAAAAATGAAAAAATGAACACATTGTATAAACATATTTGCAATCTGACACAAGTCTCGAACTCTCAACCATCGAGTTCGTATGTACCCGCCATTGATCGTCAGACTATTAGACCTATCCGGCAGCCTGTCTTTCGGTAGCTTACACTCTATTGGGTAGCCTCCCTGCTGTGTGCTTGATCACTTTACATCCCAAGGACCGATTGCACTTGCTATTTACTTTGACCTGTGCCTGCCATTTATTTAGATACTGCCCCAGTGGGCAATTTTAGCTTTGCTTAATCTCCACTACGCCCCTCGCGGCGGGATGCCTGGCTTTCACCTTGTGGATACCCTGCCAGGGTATCTCACAGGGGAATACCAGGACAGGTTCCCTAAGCAAGCGCCTTGATACCTTCGGGTGATACGTGCGCTATATAAGTCGCAATAAAAAAAAAAAAAAAAAAAGCCTCCGCGCTGTGTATTTAGTCACTTTTAAATTCAAAGGACCCGTTACACTTGGTATTTAATTATTGGATTAAAACTGCGTCTGCCATTTATTTAAATACTACCCCAGTGGGCCACCTGTTTCATCATTCAAGAGTCCGCTAAATGACCATGCTAAATCATTCATGTTATACCAGAGAACACAGTCTCATGTGCCACTTCGCTCGTGGTTTTCTGCAAGTTGATACATACTGCCATACATGTTCTGATTGTGCTGTACTTTCATACTCTCCCACATTCAATGGTACCTGTGACAAATGATAAAAAATACAGTGATTTAATAACCTTATATTTTCGTGCCTTCATTTCATTCATTCACTGTTAAAACAAGGTCAGAGGAAAGCTAGACAGAAAACATATTTGCACACATTTCATATTTCATCCAAGGTGCACACCTAAGGCTTCATCGCAGTTGTGTCCTTGAGGATGTAAGGTATGGTATTTAATTATAAATCTTGACTCCAGTCGTCTAAGCTCTTGAAGTCTATTTCCGCCTCTTTCTCTTATGGGCACTTGGTCAAGTACCACAAATGAGAGGAGACTGTTGTTACTTTTGTGGTGAGACGCAAAGTGTCTGGCCATCGGGTACTGTTTATCATGATTTTTTATGGCTCTTAGGTGTTGTAGAATCCTGTCTTTTGCCGGTTTGATTGTACTGCCCACATAGAATTTGTCGCACGGGCATTTAAGTGCATATACCACAAACTCCGTGTGGCAGGTCAGATGTTTGGTATATATCTATATCCACAATCCTGAGTGTCAGCAACAGCGCACAGACGCGGAACAGTCACAGACCACAAACGAGGTTTTCAAAGAAAATGATGTGCTTTATTCCATGGATGGAGACGGCAACATGACGCGTTTCGTCCGGGGACTATATATATATATATATATATATATATATATATATGTGGGGCACATATAATATAGTGTTACCGGGGTCCCGCGCAAGGGCGGGAATATTCTAATGCTTATGACTTTGATGAGGATACCCCTGGAATAGAACTAGGATTACAGGTAAGAAACTAATCCTTTCAGGGGGCATCTCTAAGATACCCTCTGTAGTGCATTTTACATTAAATCCCACACTGTCATCAGTGTGGGATTTAATGTCCGAGTCGACACCGTTCCGCACCGCAATCTTGCCCCAGTGAATATCTAGTTGATGCTATCCCGACGCCGATCGATGGAGCCTCCCATCACGGTGAATGCCGAGTCGATACCGTCTCCTCGATCTTTGTTGATGCGGTGCTGTCTCGATGCCGTTGCACGCTGGAAATGTACTTTACTACTCCCTTTCAAATGGATGATGAGGCCCCTGGGGGTTAACTATGACTTGCCATCACCTCCTAGAATGGAGACGGAGGCTAGTGCTGCGTTTGCAACAGTCTGTCGCATAGCTGCTACCGTTTTACAGTTACAACCTCCTTCTATTTCTCTGCCCTCTGATCCCTGTTGGATTTGCTCCACCAGGGCAACACGGATGTCAAGCCTTTGCTACCTTTTGGAGAGTCGTATTTACGACATCCTTCTATGGACCTGGACGAGACCCTCCTCAGGCGACCCAGTGGAACGTGCTGTCGCACATAGTCACCGCCCGTCTCCAGATGATCCAGTCTTTGTCTCTACGCCTCAAGGGCTAGTTGTCGCTGCACTTGTCCTCTCCTCCGATGCTCCCACCCACTAGGGAATCTCGTTGGTTGGAGACATGTGGTCGGCAAATGTTTGCGTCAACGAGCTCGGCCCTCCGATCCTTGAACACATCCTGCATGTTTGCACGGGCTACTTTAGACCTCTGGGACTCGGTTGAGCTCTTTCTTCACTTTCTTCCGGAAGTCACTCTGGATGACCTGACTCAAATACTCCAGGATGGTCGTGAGCTGCCGAAATTTTCAATTCGATCAGCCATGGACATCGCTTCTTCTGTGGGTCAAGTGATGGCCAGGTCAGTTGCTCTGCGTTGCCATGCTCGGCTGCGTGATGGCAATTTTCCTGAAAATGTTAAGGAGTTTCTCCGGGACATGCCTTTTGATGGGGCTCATCTTTTTGACAGTCTTGCGGACTCAGCGGTTCAGTGCCTCATGTCTGGTTTTCAGTGAATTATTAAAGACAATGGCTCCTGTGGACTAATGGCAGCTTAATCTTGATATAGAAATGCACAATGGCAATGTAATCGGTTAATGTGATGTCAAAAAGAGAGGCAGCCAAACGCAACTTAAATTTGTATTTCATGAACAATTATTTATACAGTTTGTGAAACAAAATACATACATGGTATAATCCACACAGATGGCAGGCAATAGGAATTAGGGATCTAACAATAGCGAGTAGTGTCCCAGTGAAAAATGGAATCTGAAATAGTGGTGTCATATTTGTGACCTATGTACAAGGTTTCCTATATATCATAAATACGGCCATTAGGAGGTATACAGTATATGAACCGTGCTTTATACAATAAGCGCTGGTTTTTAAAGGTTCGCTTTTGTAAACAGTCGACTGGTCTGTCTGCTGGGTTCAATTACCCCATTGAACCCAGCAGACAGACAGACGCTGCTCTGCTTTGAGGCGGTCCAGGTGCAGGCACAAATAGAAATACGATTGAGTAAGAAGTCTTAATTATTAGCGAGAGAGTCTCAGCTTCTCGTGCCCAAGTGAACCAACGTGTTCCAGCATACGCATAAAGAGCCTGCACCTTCAGCGTGCAGATACACCCATTCGGAGCACATGCCAGGACCGCACACTCATCGTGCCTTCTATAAACTGAATGTGGATTTTTCCTGTGTGCCATTCAGATTTTTGCCAGCCTACCTTTACCCTAACATGGGTGCCCGGCTGGGTCCCTTATGAGCATTATTTTCTTCACTACACTGACGGTGCCACACTTCTACACAAGGCTGTGCAGACTATCCCTACACCCCTAGTTCCTGAAGAGACCCTACATTGCACACAGGGTCGAAACGCCGTCAACTGTTTACAAAAGTGACCCATTAAGAACCAGCACTTATCATTGTATAAAGCGCGGTTTTTACACTGTATACCTCCTAATGGTCGTAATTATGATATATGGGTGTGAGAAAGTGCCATCTTTCTTGCATTGGTATGCCCCCACTTCTTTCAGACTGCTGATGTGCTTTGACTGAGTGTGCCCTGGACTCCTGCCAACCAGGCGCCCAGGGCCTGTGTTCCTTCCCTAAAACTGTGTTGAAACTGAAACCCAATTGGCATCTCTGGCCACCTGTCAGCCCCTAGTAAATGGTACCCTAGGTACCCAGGACATGGCGACCAGAAGAGACTCCTAAGGGCTTCATCACTTACTGTGCCACCCTTAGGGGCCCTGTACCCTGGCACCCACACACTGCCTTTGCAGGCTGAGTTCCTAAGTACAGAACTAAACAAAGAGTCGACATGGCAACATCCCTGTGTGCCATGCCCACAAACCCACTGCCCTGGCATACATCAGTCACCCCTCTAGCTGGGTGCCCTATGCTAGTGGTGAGGGCACAGGTGCATGAGCTTTGTGCCCCTACTGTACCCAGAGCCATTCCTGGGCACTGTAAGTGCAGAGATGCCATTAAGAGTATATGGTGCTGGTAGGTCGACATTACGAACTCCACAGCACCATAATGGCTACACTGAAGACTGACAAGTTTGGTATCAAACTTCTCAACACATTAAATCCACACTGATGCCAGTGTGGGATTTAATGAGAAATGCACCACAGAGGGCATCTTAGAGATGCCCCCTGAAACCTAACCACAATCCATGTCTGGGCTGAGTGGCTGCAGAGGCTGCCACACAGCAGACATGTTGCTTGACCCCCTGGGTGGAGAGCCCCGCTCTCCTGGGCCTGCAACAATGCACATCCTTGACGAGGTGCCAAGTCTCCTGCCCCAGGATAGGCAGGGGGAAGCTTCAAAGGCATGCCGCCTCTGTGAGCTTCACCAGTCCATTTTCTGTACCCAGCAACTGGCCCCCACCAGTCCTGACCCCCACTCTGGCGGGAAGACTGGTGGGAAAAACTGTCAGGAAGGGGGGGGGGGGTGCCAGCCTGTGCCAACCCCACCCCTCAGGTGGGGTAGACGAGGTGAAGCACGACCCCGGGCTCCGGCCATCTTGAATATGGGGAGCCCTGCCTAATCACAGCTAGGCTCCTGCCCGCTCCCACAGGAGAAGAGCAGGCTAGGGGGCGTAACCACCACTGGGCAGGGACCTATTGGTCCCTGCCCTTGCCCTACCTGTAACGCCCCTAAATTCAGTATTTAGGGGCTCCCTGAACCTTCCTTCCTAATATCCCGATCCGGAAAGAAGAAAGAATATCAAGAGGAAGACTTCCCGCAGTGCAGCTGCTAACAGGACGACCACAACTGACTTGGCCCTAGCCCTACCGGCCTGTCGATCCTGGAACCTGCTCCTGCCTAACCTTGGCGACTCCAGTGGACAGCAAACTTGGGACCCCTAGAGGACCTGCCTGCCTTGACCATCTCAAAGACTGGGACTCCCATCAGCAGAGGCTCTGCTGCAACAACACCCCTGATGCCAGCCAGGAAGCTCCGGACCAGCCCACTCTGCATTCGCCGTGCTTGGCCCGTGCCCAAGTGATCCAAGACCACGAGGACGTCCCACCCGGCGACTGGAACCGAGACGACGCCTGCAGACTCTGAACCAGCCCCCCCCCACAACCGCGACTAGCTGAGGGGTAAGCTTTTCCGACACCCCGGTGCCCTGCAACCCCCTGCGCCTTCCTTTGGGGTACCTACCTGTGCTCCAAGATCCCAACGCACCTCTCGAAGTGGTGGTCGCCCCTGAAGAGTCTCCAACCCCGAGCCTGCAGCCTTTTTTTAAATTTTTTACCTTTCCCATTGGATAACATTGAGCGCCTGACGCCTCAAAAGTACCCTGCACCCAGCCGCCCGAGTGCCGCTGGCCGTGCCCCCTTTCCCTATCCTACTTCCCTATTTGCCCTGAGCAAGTGACCAGGAGCCCAGCTCCCACAGCCACGTGTCCTGCTAGCCAGCAGCCACCAACCGGAGGCCCCCTGCACCCTCATTGGATAACATTGGGCCTAACTACCTCTGCACCCGGCCGCCCCTGTGCTGCTGAGGGTGAACCAACTGTACCTACCTGACCCTGGGGGAACCCTGAGTCTATGCCCAGAACCTTAACTTCACCAGTCGAATACTCACTTGGAAACCGGTAACTCACTTACCTGCCTTTGGCTAACATTGACTGGCTTGACTCAAAAAGTGTGAAGTTTTGGAAACCTAAAATATTCATATAAAATCAACCGAATTCCGAAGTACTCACCTGTGATCAGGAGAGGAGCCAGTACCGTACCTTATAGCCCAGTACTGAACCGCAAAAGTAACCCTTACCGGGTTTACTTGTAACCTGTATTTTCTCCATAGGAATACATTGTCTACTTTTCTATGAAATTTCTTCTGAGTCTACTTTTGAAAACTTTTTTAAAACTCATACGAAATACTGAAACGAAATTACTTACCTGTTTTAAGTTGAGACCCCAGTGCTGGACCTAGGAGCCCGGTACTGAATTACAAAAGTAACGAGATCGTACTTTACCTGCAACCTGAATGTTCTCCCATTGGATAACATTGCTAGATTTCTGTTGAACAGTTTCTAAGTGTGAACTTTTAAAATAGCTTTATATTCCTGAAAAATAACTGCAATAACTGAAACGTTTTTACAAAAAATTATTCAGCTTAGACCCCAGGACTGAATCTAGGATCCAGTCATGGAACTACCAAAGTAATCTACAAAGTAATTAACTGTGTTTATATAGGAAAACCCATTGAGCTCAATGCTACATTGTGTGTAGAATTGTGTTTCCCACTGCAACCCCTGTACCTATTGTGTTTACAAAGTTTATTGCCTTTCTGTAAAGTACTCATCTGAGACTTCTCATATGAGAACAGTATATTTTGATACCTGTTGGTCCTACAAATAAAAACAGAGTGTGTACAACAAATGCTTTACACTGTCCTCTGGTACTGCCTTACTGCTCGACCAAGCTATCACTTTAGAGAGTAAGGTCACACCTGGCTTTAACCTCTGTTATACCTCTGGGATTTGTGGACTCTATACACACTGTACCTTATTCTGGTCCAGTATATATAGAGCCACTTTCTCACAATGGGAAACCGTGTACATATGTCACAAATGTCACCACTATTTTAGGGTCCATTTTTCACTGGAACACTACTCACTATTGTTAGATTATTACTTAAATACCATGTATGTATTTATTTTGTTTCACAAACTGTATAAATAATTGTTCATGAAATACAAATTTAAGGTGTGTTCAGCTGCCTCTCTTTTTGACACCATTAACCTATTACATTGCCATTGTGCATTTCTATATCGAGATTAAGCTGCCATTAGTCCTCAGGAGCTATTGCGAGTAGGGTTCCCTTGTTTTTTGTTAATGGCTTTCAGTGAATGGCATTCTTTCTAGTCACTTGTTGCTGACTTCTTGTTTGGTTTGTATTGGTCTATTGCCACGACTTTTCTCTGGGTTTAAGCTGTTATTTCCTAGACGGACTGTACAACTACTCTGCTGTTTCTGTCATTGTTTTCACTTCCTCTGTATAAGAGCTCTTCTTAAGAGGCGTTCCCTTGCGATTTAATGGGAATGTTGTGAGAAAGTGCCCTCTTTCTGCATGGTTGCCCTCACTGGATCATCACACTCGCACTACCCAGGAAGACCTCTCCAGTGGCAAACTAGAATGGCTACACAATAACCAACACAGGGTGTGTTAAGTCTGTAGCAAGCTGTCTCTGGCATACCAAAGTGAGGTATAGTGTGCACAGTCCAGAGTAATCCAAAAGGTAGGCAGAGGTAAAAGTAGATAGAACCTCACTCTCTATTTGTGGTAGTGTGGTCGAGCTGTAAGGCAGTATCGGAGGAGAGTGTTAAGCATTTGTTGTACACACTTGAGTCAGCAAATGAATTCACACACTCAAAGACTAAACTTCAGACCAATTGTTTTTCTATAAAAATATTATTTTAATTATTTTATTTTCTAGAACCAAGCAAGCCTGACACAGGTAAGCAATAAATACTTTACAGTAGTAACAGGCAAATGTAGTACTTAACACTGTTTCAAACAACTTCTACAGGTTAGCCACCGCTTTGGTAGTATACTGCTGTATAGTCTATGCAAAGCATGTGATCTACAGCTCACGTGCTTCGAACGGATAATATTACTTACCCAGTAAGCACCTGTTGTTGGCACGTAGAGTTGTAGATTCACATGCGCCCACCCACCTCCCCGGTCTCCTGTGGTTGTTGTAGTTCTTAATTCACATTCATACGCATGGACCTCTCTATTCTACACATACTAACTCCATTCTCACCCTCTGCGGGAAAACAATCTAACAATGGAGTTGATGCCCACGTGCACTATCACCGAAAGGAGGAGTCACCTACCTCGTGTCTGGAAAGACTTCTTCGAACAAAATCAACTTGCAAACATCCGGACCCAACACTAGATGGCAGGAGTATGCAAAGCATGTGAATCTACAGCTCTACATGCCAAAAACAGATGCTTATTGGGGTAGTAACATCCTTGTAACACCGTGAGGTTCCAGTTTGTTATTGTTTAGATTACTCGTTTGTGATTTCCACACGACCGAGCTGATTGTCATCTGTGTTCTCTTTCTAAATATGGAATAAGTCTAGATGCATTAGAATAGACATGGTTGCTAAATTGTGTAAAGAAATCTTTCATTTAGTTCACAGAGAATGTAAAAGTTAGTAGACTAAAAATGTTTTCCAACTGTTTATCAATAAAATGTATTTGTATGCAAAACAGAAAAAAGTGAATCCGGAATTGCAGGTAGAAGTTAAACCCAGTATCCGAGCCAGAAAGATCCAGGAGGAGAAGATAAGAAAGCAGATGCAGAAGGAAGAGTATTGGCGTAGGCGGGAAGAGGAAGAACGCTGGCGTATGGAAATGAGGTAAACTACATTTAGTACACAAGTAGCATGTTCCGGCAATAGTAACCTATGTAGTTCTGGCAAGATTTGTATCATTCACTTTCCTGTGACTAAATACATTGTTAGTAGCAATAATTTTATTTGGCTACAGAAATATAACCATGAAAGTACTTTTTTTAAAAATGCTATAAACAGAATTTCATAAAAGCACATTAAGCACACACTACCATAACAATTATTATAATCCGCACACACTGCAGGCAATAGGCTTGTCCTGATTAGTAGAACAGATAATTTCCATACAAGAATTAAATATTAGAAAGTGGAATTCCACTGATACAGGATGTTACATGCAACAGTTTAAAATCCTAAAAAGGTGATGTGTGCTTAAACCGAAAAGGAAGAGTATGGTGGGGCATGTAGCTAAGAAAACCCCTCTCCTTTAGGAATTTGCTTGGGTCGAAAGCTCAGCAGTTTCCATAAACAAAAAAGGTTCACAGTACAAAACATACAAACTTCCATCTGAGTTACGAACATTTTTATATTAATCATCCAATAATTAACTGATGACTTGACACATGCCACTGTTTGGCTTTAAAACAACCTGCACCTTTGAAAGTTTACTTGGGTATTTCCTATTCCTAGCACTTCATAAAACAGAGAACAAACGTCTTATGAGTTTAATTAGACCTTGTAGGAAGCTGGCTCTGTATATACTATACCAAAGTGAGGTGTAGTGTGCCCAGAGTCCAGTGAATCCCCAAAGGTAGGCAGAGGTAAAGTTAGATAGCACCTTACACTCTATTTGTGTTAGTGTGGTCGAGAAGTAAGGCAGTATCCGAGGACAGTGTTAAGCATTAGTTGTACACACTCAGTCAGCAAATGAATTCACACACTCAAAGACTGAACTTCAGACCAATTGTTTTTGTATAAAAATATTGTTTGTTATTTTATTTTCTAGAGCCAAGCAAGCGTGGCACAGGTATGCAATAAATACTTTATAAAAAAAAAACACAATGCAAAAGGATATGTGGCAGTTAAAACTGCATTTATCACCGTGTTGGGTTATGAGTGATTCAAACTCTTAAGGTGCAAGGGTTCTGAGGCTCAAACCCCTAAGCCTCCTAGGATACAATATCTCACAAATATTACAGCAGCATCATGATCCAGCACTCCAAAAAATTTAACTCATACGTAATACTATGTGCAAATAATTAAATTTGTTCAGCACGTCTTGTTCCAACTTTCTTTATTCAAAATTCTTCTTAAAAGTGACGTTTTTATGAAGAAGCAATAAATACTTTACAGTAGTAATGCAATTGAAATCCAGTTTGAATGTTAATTGTATATGCACTTTAGTTTGATTTGCAGTATGAATGCAGAAAAATGCAATACTTAGTAAAGGCAGTACATAGACTTGAATAGGCTTTTTAGTAAAATAGCAGGTAAGTAACTTTTCAGATTTCTATGCTTACACATTGTAGTATACCTAGATACTGCTCTGGGACATTTCCTGAAAACATGCAAGTAAACTCGTTTTTTGTTAGATTATGCAATTTTAAAGCATTTCTTTAGTTTCTTAAACTCCACACTTAAAAACTTTAAACAGAAAAACGGTCAATTATCCCATGGAGGAAAATAGTGTTATTGGTTTTGAGTTAAGTATTTGATAGTGGGAGTTGAGGTACTGGGGGTACATTCTGGTTCCCCAGGGTCAAGGATGCACTCTAGTTACACCCTCAGCGGCACTAGGGCAGCCGGGTGCAGAGTGCTAAGGCCCAATGTTATCTAATGGGGGCTAGGGAGCCTCTGGTTGGTGGCTGCTAGCAAGCAGGCCACTTGGTTTTGGGAGCAAAGCTCCTGGACTTAAGCTCAGGGCAAATGGGGAAACAAAGTAGCACCAAAGGTGCACCCTCAACCGCACTAGGGCGGCCGGGTGCTGTTTCGACGTCGCGCGCCCTGTTTTTAATGGGGATCCTCTGGTTTTCAAAGGCACTGCAGGCTTGGGGACGAGGGTCTTCTCGGTGCGACCACCACTACGAGAGGTAAGTTGGGTTGATTAGGCACCGACAGGTTGGGCACACAAGGCCGTGGGGCGTCGGATGCAGGTGTGCCTTTTGAGGTCGGATCCTCTTACCAGCTCCTGGTCGCAGTTGGGAGGTACTTTCTGGATTTAAGCTGTAGGCGTCGGCTGGATGCTTGAGGCAGGTCAGGGGTCGTCGGATCTCTGGTTAGGATCGCCAGGGTGACCGCCTCGTGGTGTTTGCCCACTCGGGCTGTGGACAGCGGGTGCAGGGTGGGGCGGATTCGCTTTGTCTGTCCGGAGCCAGAGGTTGCAGATGAATACATCCGGTGTTCACAGGAGACAAAGTCTTTGTAGTTGAAGGCAGGCAGGTCCTGTGAGGTTTTCCTGGTTGCTGGCTGCAGTACACACTGGAATTTCGCGGTAGCGGGTTCGAGGGGGAAGACAGGCCCATAGGGCGTCTTACTCTTGACAGCTGCTGCATGGCTGTTCGGTCCTTCTTCTTATTATTCTTCTACTTGTAGTTCTTGTCTGAGGCAGCAAGTTTCAGAGGTGCCCCTAAATACTAGATTTAGGGGCATTACAGGTAGATAAAAGCCAGGGACGAATGGGTCCCTTCCCTGGGGTAGGTACACTCTCTATTATGCCACCCTCCAGTGACCCTGGTTGGCTGAGTCTCCCCATCCCAAAAGTCAACCGGATGAAAAGTGGTGGTAGTTCCTTCCGCTTTACTGCCGCCAAGCTATGGAACACGCTCCCCCCCTCCTCCCACGATCGGAACCAAATCTCCTTCCCTTCTGTAAACTTCTGAAAACTTGTTTTTTTTCAAGGTTCAAAGTTCTTCCCCCTATAGGGCTGTGGAGTATAGGGAGTAGTTTGGGACCCACCCCCCTGTGCAGGTTTTTGGCGCCCTTTGCAAGAGTCTGACTTTTTATCTTGGGGATTCTCAACACCTTTCCCCTGGGGCTGTTTTGTAACCACTTTCTTCTGTTCACCCCCAGTGGTTGTCCTTGTCACCCTAGTCGTGACCCAGTGGTCTGCCTTCTTTCCCAATTCTTGGGGAGAAATTAGACCTAGGACTACCAAATACTGATGTAACTTTTCATTTGTGCAAATTACTTAGTTGATGTTCCTTCATAAACAAATTGGAAAGTCCAGTAAAGTCATGCACATTGTGTCCAGATTTTTTTATTTGTTTATTAAAGTTTGAATAAACAAAATACAATACACAGTAAAGTAGCAGGCAGGGTGCCCATCCCTAGACACCCCCCCCCCCCAATAGCAAGAAAATAGCAGTCATCACTACAAGGACATATGCATCATAGAAAAGAGTGCGGTGGCAAACAGTAAGCAATAAAGAATGAGACCGTGTCAGTGTCAGTAGCAGTCCTGATGCTGTCAAATGCATAGCACAGAACTACCTGTAAATAAACATGACATTACTGGTAAGGGTGGTTTAGTAGATACAGTCAATAGGGCCCAGAAATCTTTAAGTTGGGAAGCCTCGGGTATTTCCTCAGCATAAACTTCCAACTGATCCCTGCAATAGAGTAGATCACGCGTCCATGTCCTAGCAGTGGGAACAGATTTAGCCCCCCCATGCAACGCCGCCGCTCTTTTTGCCAGCAAAGTAGAGATTGCGATCAAGTGCCTATTGCAGGGCTTAAGG
This sequence comes from Lissotriton helveticus, assembly GCF_964261635.1. Taxonomy (NCBI): domain Eukaryota; kingdom Metazoa; phylum Chordata; class Amphibia; order Caudata; family Salamandridae; genus Lissotriton; species Lissotriton helveticus. The sequence goes on along the minus strand of NC_136059.1, from coordinate 317,168,231 downwards.
CTCCTAACACTGCCTAGTAGGCACACCTCCGGAACGCAATGTACAGGCTCCATAATAACATCCTTTAACACCTTCACCACTTTAGTCCTGAACGCATACACACCAGCACATGCCCATGCCACATTGTGTCCAGTTAACCAACCATGCAGTGTCTTTACTGAGTAGTCTACAAAATCAATCCAGGACTAGTTTTGGGTTTTGTGAGCCCCCCTGAATCTAATCCTGTACTCCTCAGTGGTGAGTCCAAATTCCTCAATCAAAGTTCTCTTCATGAGGTCATAGGACCCTGCATCTGTTTAAACTGTATTTACTGGGGCCTGTGCACTTTGGCCAGTAGGGGTAGTAAAGTTTTATTCAAACAGCATTGTCAGATTTCTAGTTAGTGAAGCCTTTATCTGCAGAAGTCCAAAGTCTGGATTGAGCCTGTCTGTCTCCTAGGAGATTCTGAACAGGAGAAGCAGCTCCCCAGCCCCCACCCTCAGGCCAGCGGACCATTGGCTATTCAGTTACCAGGCAAGTCTGAGCCCTCCTCTGACACCTGCTCAGGCCCCTTAAGGCCTTGCTGGGTGCACCCCAAATCATTCTCCTCCATCTTGTGAATTGCAGCCTACCCCAGATTGCAGTGAGCAGAGTCCAGGAAGTGGTAAGGAGACAGACTAGTGCTGTCTCTTCCCAAAACAAAAGTTGTTTAAAAAACGATTTTCCCGGTCTGTGATTACTATCTTTGCATGTCGTTGCTACAGTTTAAAATTGCAGTTTTTACCTGACTGTGATTGCATATTTTATCACCTGTTATGTGGTTTTTAAAAAATTTTTTTTTTAAAGACCTTTATTGTATACTTCTGAACGGACACAGCATAAGGTCTACAACCCAAGGGCCGGCCGCGTTGGTTATAGAGATCTTTCGGCATACTCGGAACAACACAGTCCTTCAGCCGACAACCCTGGGGTCCGTCTGCGCAGTAGAATAAGGTGTATACAATGCAATCAGTTCGTGTTTCGGATAGGACATAGGTCTATTTTCTTTTTTTTGTTTTTGAACCATTTGTAACATAATAAACTTACAATTTAACAATCAATACGATCAGTTTGGCATATATGTGCGATGCATCGGTGTGCGTAGACGGAGATTCGTTTTGTAGCATTCTAGGAGGTATGCTATCATTTAATCTACCCAGGTGTTACGTTCCCCTATTCTCCCTCTATTCCCCCTCCTCATCTGAGCTTGTACTATCCTCTTCCGACAGTGGATCACATAGTTCACCTCTGTATATATTCCAGGCAGTCCACACTTTGTTCCATTTGCGGGGGCAGGCCCTAATTACGTATATCGCCCGTTCCGTCAGCATTTGTGTGTCCATGTTTCTACTCCACTGTGAGACGGTGGGTAGGTCTGCTGCGCCCCATTTCTGTGCGATATCTCTTTTTGCCACCATAATAGCTAAGACGCCCCATATTTGGTCATATCTGGATAAGTCGGTTGGTTCCCATATACTCAGAATACACTTACGCGGTTCTGGCACCAAGGAAACCTTAAGTGTTTGTGAAATAGTGCATCACCCGACGCCAGTAGTTAGCTATGAGTGGGCAGTCCCAGAGTGTATGAAATAGTGTCCCTTCTTCGCCACAGCCACGGAGACAGTAGGGATGCGGTGCTCTGTGTAGTTTATGTAGCATGGACCTAGTGTAATATATCCGGTGTAGGATTTTAAGTTGCACTAATCTAAATTTGTCCGAAATTCCCACCTCTTTCGGGGATGCTAACGCCTCATTCCATTCGGAGTCATCGATGTCACCAATTTCTTCCTCCCACCGCTCCCTCAATTTCAGTGTAGGGTCTGCTAGGTTGTTGAGCAGTTTACGGTAGGTAAGTGAAGTCGCACTATGTTGTATGTAGTCTGTGAGTAACCTGTCCTCCAATGGTGAGGATTCCGGAATGTCGGTGTCTATCGGTATTGCCCGCAGCAATGCATGTCTAATCTGTACATATCTGTAAGTTTCATTAGGTCCCAGTTCATATTGTTGCTGTAATAAGGCAAATGGGAACACCGTGCCCTTATCCCTCAGATCTCCCACCGTGGATATGCCGATGTTATCCCTTTGAGTAAACTCCTTACTTTGTCGCAGTCTCCCCAGTGCTTTTACGTCCCACAGCGGGGTGAGTTTTGTGATCTTTCCTTTCCAACCCAGTTTCGCCTGTGCCGTGTGCCATAGTGTGGCCGTGTGTCTCGTGGGTCCTATCAGTTTTGTTGCCTGGTGTCTGTCGTAAAGTGCAGTTAGCATGTTGTCTGTTCCTAATAGGGCCCTGTCGGTCCTGTATGCTGGATCCTCTCGCGGTGCGTGTATCCACTGGTTCACAATTTTGAGTTGTGCAGCCCAGTAATACAGCTGTACGTTCGGTAGTGCAATTCCCCCCTCGTACCAGCTTCTGTTTAGTTTGACATGGGCAATTTGTGCCGGACGGTTGCTCCATAATAAATTAGAGACCAATGCCGTGACCTGTTGGAAGTACCGCTGCGAGACCGGGTATGGGGTGTTTTCCAGGGCGTATAGAAATCTCGGGAGTGCCATCATTTTATAGAGTGCTGCTCTACCAAGAAGTGTAAGAGGCAAGGATGCCCAGTGCTTCACGTCAGTTCGCAGCCGCTCCACGGGAGGTTTTAAATTTTTATCGAAGAATTCCGTCGCGTTGTCGGTGACATATATGCCAAGGTATTTAAAGGAGCTCGACGCCAGCGTAAGCGGGCAATTCGCCCGAGTGAAGGCTCTGGCCCTTTCAGTACATAGATTACTGATTTTGCCCAGTTTATTGTGTATCCTAACGTGTTTCCGTAAGCGTCACAGAGAGCCAGGAGCGCTGGGATGCTCCTATCCGGTTCCAATAAATATACCAACATGTCGTCTGCTTAAAGCGATACTCGATCTTCCCATCCCTCTTTCCAACTTATCCCTCTTAATAACGGCGTCGATCTAATCGGCATCGCCAGTGGCTCCAAAGCCAGGGCAAATAGCAAGGGCGACAGGGGACAGCCCTGACGGGTCCCTCTTGCCAATGGAAACGTGTGAGAGATGTGGCCGTTAGCAGTGACCTGGGCGACCGCTTATAAGAGGCGTATCCAAGCCAGGTATTTAGGGCCAAAGCCCATATGTGACAGAACTGCGAATAAGTACCCCCATTCCACCATGTCAAACGCCATTTTGGCATCTTGAGAGAGGATCACCGCCGATTCTTCTAATGCCTGAGCTCGTGCCAGGACCCCGTGCACACGCCTGAGATTAAGAGCTGTGCTCCTATTAGGCATGAAGCCAGATTGATCCGGCTGGATCAACAGCGGGAGATGGGTCATTAATCTACTGGCTAACAGTTTCGCGAGAATTTTGACTTCTGCGTTGAGTAGAGATATTGGGCGGTAGGATGAGCAGTCCACCGGCGGTTTACCAGGCTTCGGTATTGCCACGATCGTTGCGGTACGCTGTTCCAGCGGGAGTTCCGCATTTGCCAAGCTCTCAGTGTACATCGCAAGCAATGGCTGGCTGAGCTTGTCTGACATGAGTTTATACCATTCTATGGGAATCCCGTTCGGGCCAAGGGCCTTCCCGGATTGTATTGCTTGTATTGCCCGTTGTATTTCATCTACTGTTAGATCAGCTTCCAGGTCTTGGGCCGCGTCCGGCGGAAGCATCTGGACCTCCACGCTGCTGAGTGCGTCTAATGCTGCCCTTTCCGTGACTTCTCTCTCTGGGGTATAGACTGCTTGGAAATGATCCGCCAGCGTGCGTACAATGTCCTCTGGGCGAGACTGTAATGTCCCCTCCCGTGTATGTAACTGCTGTATGCCTCTGCCGCCACCCCTTCTCTTGTCCAGCCAGGCCAACATTTTCCCGGCCTTGTCTCCTTTGTCGTAGACTCTATGGGCCGTCTCAGAGATATTGCCGACTACTTGCATTCTGAGATGTTCCTGATATTGCTGCTGGCATAACTTCAGTGTGTGAGTGGAGTCTGCCGTGGGATCCCTCATATGGGCCACGTTCGCTGTGTGTAGCGCTTGTGTCCAGTTCAGAGAGCTCCCGCTGGCGTGTTTGTTTGTGTCCTGAGATGGAGGCGATTGCCTGTCCTCGGAGGACCGTCTTGTACGCTTCCCACAGGATCGAGGGAGAGGCTACCGAGGCCACATTCTCTGCAAAATAGTACGCAGTTGTTGTCTTAAGATCCTTTCTGATCTTGGGGACCTTCAGATAGTTAGGGTATATGGGGTATATCCCTTTATGAGTCTTCTCCCAACTGGAGAGGGTCAATACCATCGGTGAGTGATCCGATATGCCCCAGGGTAGCATGTCTTTGGTGTCTGTCGCTCATGCCGTTGCCCAGCATTAAGAAATAGTCTATACTGGACAAACTATTGTGTACTGGAGAATGATAGGTGTATTGCTTCGCCGCGGGGTGTTTGTGTCTCCAGATATCTGCTAGGCCCATTGCTTCTGGAAAGCCTGGGAAACTGGAAGGACCGGTTATGCGCGTCCGCACTGGGAATGTATCCAGTGTCGGGTCCACAATGGAGTTAAAATATCCCCAATAATGGTATCTCCCGTTGGGAGATTCAGTAGAAACTCCCCCAGCGCCGGCAGCGCCACTGTTTGAAGGGCTGGTGGTATATAGACTGATACTATGTTTAGTAGTCGACCCTCCCATTGCCCGCGGACTGCCGCAAAATGTCCCTTGTCGTCTATCTTTTGCTGCAAAAGAATGAACGGTGAGGACTTTTTTACTAGGATACCTGTCCCCCTTGATCCGGAGTGCGCCGCCATCTTGTAGCCTCGTCTGGCGCCTGGCATGCTCTTCCTGTAAGGTGTCTCTTGAAGTAGAACCAGCGCTGGGCCTTGGCGCTTAATAGCCTGCAGTACTAGCCCCCTCTTTATTTTGTCTCCCAGCCCTCTTACGTTCCAAGTAAGTAGGCGAAGGGGAGGAACCGTGGTGTGTTGCGTTACGTCCTCATTGGCGGTGGATTGTGACTGTTGTGCCATAATGGGGTGTCTTGATCGCGCCTAGTCATTCTACCTTCATCATTGGAGTGTGTGTGTGTGTGTGTGTGTGTAATTCTCGTCGTAACATGTTCAGGGGTGGAATCGTGGTCCACTGCTTTAAGCCACCATGGGTAGTATTGTGAGAGTGTTATGGCATCATGTGGTAATGAGGATGTGGCTTGCCATGCCGCCGTCTGTTGTTCCCGGCCTTCGCTGTCGCGCTGAGCAGTGCGTGTGTGTATCGCGTCGTATCTTGTCACTATGTGTGAAACTTGAACAACAACAATTAAATTCCCCTTCCCCGCCCTCCTCCCTGCCTCCCTGCTCCACGGACATACAACCGCCCGCCTCCCCAACTTAGCAGAGTGCTTATCCCTGTCCCAACCCATTGTACTTGCTTGTGGGGGTGAGTAGTCCCATGGTGGCAGCGGCCCCATCTGCCCTCCTTAGCTGCTCCCTGCTCAGAGTCGGAGGGCCCCGTATCTTAAATGGATGTTGTCATGTTCATGTTGGCTGAGTCCCCAGGAGTCCGGCTACTGTTTATCATCTCCCAGTTCCGCCTCGGACAGGTTTTCCAGATTAGTCCTTTCCGTCGTCTGTGATCCCACGAGGTTCTCATTCCGCTGGGTTCGTTGACCTCTGCCAGTGCGACGAGGTGCTTCCACTTGTCGCCAACCCTCCAGCCAATCTTGCGCTGCCTCTGGCGTGTCAAAAAAAAACGTGTTTTGTGGTTATCAACCACTCACAGTCTCGCCGGGAACAGCATCGAATAACGCAGTTCCTTTGCTCGCAGTGCTTTCTTAACTTCCGTGAAAGTTTTTCGGCGACGGGCCACTTCGGCGGTGTAGTCTGGAAAGAAGGCAAGCGTCGAATTCTGTATCTTGGTGGCGCAGTTCGTGCTGCTTGGAGTATGGTGTCTCTGTCCCTGAAGTTGAACAGTTTGGCCAACACCGGTCTCGGCGCAGCACCCGGCTTTGGCGCACCTCCAGGAACCCTATGCGCTCTTGCTATTGAGAAAAAATGTGACAGTCCTTTGGGCTGCAGTTTGGTCTTAATTAGCTCTTCAACATAGAGGTCCATTGCTCGTTTGCCCTCCGATTCTGGCACACCTAAGATTCGCACGTTATTCCTCCTCGAGCGTCCTTCCTGATAGTCCAGCTTCTCTTAGAGCTGTTTGTTGACTGCCTTCATACGTTCCATTGCCAGCTGTAATTCCGAGGTGTCTTCTACCAGGGATTTTGTAACCACCTCCACTTGCGCCACTCGTTCCGTCATTTTATGAAAATCGGCTTGTAATAAGCTAATATCTGTTGAAATGGATCCCACCGTCGTCTGTACGCTAGACAGTGTCTTCATTATGTCCTCCAATGTCACTATGTCCTCCAATGTCACTTTTTTGGCTCCATCACTCTCCGGGCCTTTTCCTGTGGAGGTGCGTCCTTCCATCTGCGGTGCGCTAGTCTTATCATAGGCGTATTTGCCTAGCTTCGCCTGCATCGTGTTGTTTCTAGGTCCTCTGCCCGCCATGGCGGTTACTGTCTCCGCGTCGCCAGATATGGTCTGCCTTCTATCAGCACGTGTCGTATTTGGGGTAGCTTGTGTCTGGATATGATCCAGGTAGCTCTGCGTGGGTGCGCCACAGAGTGAAGAGCCTCTCCGTGAGTATATGCGCTCTATGTCACCGTATTCTGGGCTTCAAAGAATGGCCTAGTCATGTCGCTGCCAGGGGCCGCTGAATAGACCCTGCCGTAGGCAGGCGCTTTCCTCCCTTTTTCGTTATGGTGCTGGGCGCAGTGTAGCTGATTTATGAGTTTTGCCTTGCATGGGGTCACAGTCACTGTTCCTGTAGGCTTCCTTGCGCCTCTTGACGCGTCGGTGTCTCTAGCAGACGCACTGCGGTGTTGTGTGCTCTGACGGCTGAGTAAGGGTCTGTCCATCCGTGTGTGGCTGTTAATTGAGGACACTCACCCCCTTGCAGGGCCCGCGCTATTTCCGGGCCCCTCGCTTGCGTCTCGGCAGTGGCAATACGGCATCTGGATCTAGGTAGGTGTCCTAGGGAGGGGGAGGAGGAGCAATCGTGTGTGGCAGTAGTCTTCCAACAATCGTCCAACCCCCGCACAGCCCCCCGTATGAAATCCGTGCTGCCTCGACCTCTGCGTCGGCTCGCAATCTACAGGTCCGCTACCCCCAGCAGCGCCAGTGGCAGCCAGAGACGTCGGTCACTTCCCGCGCGGCCTGGGTCGCAACCGCGACTCTCGTGCTGGTCCCCCGCAGGTTTAGCTTTTTTGCCGATCGCCACCACTCACGACAACTTCCAGATTTTGTCCCCCGTCTGCCCTCCCTTCCGCCCGGCCTGGCTGATAATCGAGTCCGGTACTGTAAGGCTGAGTGAAAGCCTCTTCTGGATACTGCGCCCCGTGTCCGGTTCTCAGTGTCCGACCGTTACCGGAGTTGCATCGGACGGTGCCACTCGGACTCTTCCCTCGGGATCCGCGTTCAGAGGAGTAATTATGCCGGATTATATAACTGATTTATGTGATGGAGCCGCTTTGCCTGCCGCGCTCCCTCACTACACAGCCGCCATGCTTGGCTGCTAGCCACGCCCCCCCTGTTTTGTGTTTTTAACTTGTGGTTTTCCGTGCCCATAATTGCTTGCATTTCACATGTTGAATTGCAGTCCAACCTCTGTAGTTTGTCCCTCTCATTCCTTGGTGACAAATCTGTTTTCCCTCCAAATTTCTCCTTTGCTCTGTGCTAAGACCTGTGTGTTAAAACAGTGCACCCCCAGCCACCATTTTGTGTCGTTAACCCCCCCCCCCCCCCCCGCCCCCCTCTCTACATCAGAGGGTTCTTCTGCGAGCGGTTTAAACTGTATTTTTGCAGCGTGAATCTTTCTGGATTCACTATGCTGTGCATATTCCGCAATCTGGTGTTTGGGTCCGGAATCGTAGTCTTTTTTTTCTCTTTTTTGTTTTTTTTTGTTTTTGTAGCAGAGGTGGGCGTCGACGTCCCACCATTTGGTGTACCTTCGGTGACGTCGGCATGCTTCCGGCGGAAGCTACCACCCTTGGGCGCCATCTTCAGATTCTTTTTTCCGCCGTTGGGTCTGGATCGTCGCGTGAAGCTCACGATGTTTTGGAGGAGAAAAGGAGGAAATACAGCAACTCTTCGACGGTAAAGACCTGAGAAGATCGGGAGAAGAGGACCATCAGAGAAGAGACGACGAAGAAAGGAAAGAACTTCGAGATCTTCAACGTCCTTGGAGGAATGCGCACACAGGGGGCCCCCTGAGCGCAGGGATGTACAAGACGCCCTTTAAATTCTGCAAAAACTGCCACCACAAGTTCGCGCAGAAGGACCAGCACCCGTTCTGCAACCTCTGCCTGCCAATCGACCACGAGAGCAGAGACTGCAACGCCTGCTCCGTCTTCAAGCCGAAGACACTACGAGTTCAAGAGAGACAGAGGACAGCTCACCACACGATGCAGGGCAAGGGCCAGGCCCCGACGCTTTACGAAATGGGCCTCTCCACCGATGACGAGGACAACATCGCCGAAGGTCCAGATGACTTCACGGTCGCAGAGACCGATAAGAAAACGCCTGACAAGGTAGGAGAGTCTACGACCCCGAAAACCCCTACAGGGTCTCGAAAGCCAGAGGCAGACTCTCGAAAGTCAGAGCCCAGAGCCTCGAAAGGAGCCCCGGCGCCGAAAACTTCGACGACCGAAGCTGCATCCTCCCAAAAAGAGCCCAGCGGATCCTTTGAGAAGGACTCCCGGAGGCCGAAGACCAGCGAAAAGCATAGGTCATCGAAGCAAGCCCCCGAAAAAGGGTCTTCGACTTCGAAGGAAAAGGAGCTGAAGAAAGTTTCGACGTCGACGACGCCGCCGAAAAGAGCAGCCGAAACGCTCGCCGACGAGCAGGCCACAGAGATGCAGAGAAAGAAAAGAAGGCTCGAGGCCGAAATGGAGAATATCCTTCACAGAAAGAAGGACTTCGACGAAAAGATGAGAAGTTACAGGATCCCCTCGAAGCCGGCACCGACCGTCGCTGAGGTACAGGAGCACGAGGAGTTCGACGTCGAAGAGACGCCGAAAATTCCGGACCCCTCGGAACATGAAGAGGAAGAAGACCTCTACTACACAGAATGGGATTACGGGGAGCAGCAGTCAAGCTACGGCTCAGGTTCCTCGACGGCCCAAGACCAGGAATGGCAGGACATCGAGGCCGAAAACCCGGAGGAGGCTGTGGAGACATACCCGTCGAGGCCTTCGCCACCGGATGACATTGGGGCATACAATGAGGTGCGAAGGAAGGCGGCAGCCGCCTATGGAGTTAAGCTGGAAGAGGAGAAGCCAAAAGCAGATTTCCTGCTGGAGACATTGCTCCCCACACAGACAAGAAGCCAGTTCTTGCCCATGCTAAAGAGTGTCACAGACCAGGGGAAGGAAGCCTTCAAGGACCCGGCTACATGCAGATCAGTAACGCCGAGGACGGAGAAGAAATACTAATTCTCCTCCCAGGACCCAGCTTACATCAAGGGATCCGTCACAGCAGACTCAATAATCGCTGCAACGGCCAGAAAAAGGGCAAACGTCCCAACAACATCTGGACCTCCACCTGACAAGGAAAGCAGGAGGATGGATCTAACTGGCAGGAAAATAGAGAGGAACACCGCAACGCACTGGCGGATGGCGAACTCCAACGCCCTCCTGAATAGGCATCAATACCAGCTCTGGGATGAGATGGGACAGTTGCTCAAGCACCTCCCGGAACAATACCGTGAGAGGGCATCACACCTTGTGGAAGAGGGGAAAAGCATCGCTAACTCGTGCCTCAAGACAGCCTTGGATGGGGCAGAAACATCCAGCAGACTGATGGCTTTAGGCATCACAGAGAGAAGGCAAGCCTGGCTCAGGATCTCAGGCTTCAAGGCTGAGGTTCAGAACAACATCCTGAACACACCCTTCAACGGTGAAACACTGTTCGGAGCCCCAGTTGATGAGAAGCTCACCCAACTGAAGGACAACGAGACGGCAAGGTCCATGGGGGCCCTGTAATTCAGGGGGATGAGAAGGGGCACTCCTACACGGAGGCCGAACGGCAGGGGTGGAAGCCAGCAAGGGCAATCACACCAGGCATTCCACCAGGGACAACGAGTGACAACCAAAGTCACCAGGGCCAGCAGAGGCAAAACTGGAACTACTAGAGCAGGGGCCAGTCCTTTCGATCAAGAGGAAATGGACGGGGCCAGAGAAGGAGAGGCGGTGAACAAACCCCCCTCTAAGTGACTTCACACGGAAAAAGGTGCTCACACTCGAACCCTCCGGGGGAGGAGCACGGGAAAACAAACGGGAGAGGGCTACACGGACAAGACACAAAGGAACATGTGACGCCAGTAGGAGGAAGATTACGATTTTTTCTCCAGGAGTGGAGAAAAATAACAACTGACAAGTGGATACTCAATATCATGCAGTTTGGATACTGCATAGAGTTGGAAAAGAGACCACCAAACAGAAAGCCAAAGAAAAGAGAGCACTCGGGAAGAGAGCTGCGATTACTCCAAGAGGAAGCTCAAGAACTCCTCCTCAAAGCGGCCATCGAACGGGTTCCATTCAAAGAACTGAACAAGGGAGTGTACTTAAACTACTTCCTTGTGCCAAAAGTGGACGAAAGTCCAAGACCCATCCTGGACCTACGGTTCCTAAACAAATACGTAAAGACTCAAAAATTCAAGATGACGTCCCTACAAGAGGTCATCCCGCAGATAAAGGCCGGGGACTTCTTGTCCACCATAGACCTCAAAGATGCGTACCTGCACATCCCCATGAACAGGCAGCACAAGCACATGCTAAGATTCACAGTGAACAAGGATCACTACTGTGAGAAGTTGGCCTGATATGCAGTGCTCACTATTCTAGTGATCACTATGTATCAGTCCAGACAACCCTCATTGATGATTGGTTGTAAGTCAACCTTATAGACCAGCTATCCTAGTAGCATGGATACGAGCAGTCTAAGGCTAAGACTCTAGAGGGCGTGTTAAGCCAGCTGTTTTACCATCACATTACCCCTTGAACACCAAGTGAAAGGACACCACACAAGTTGTTATCAAAAATAAAGTATATTTATTTATAACAGGACTACCCTGGCTCTTTATGAGACAGGGAGCTAAGCACACAACAAAACTCTTAAAGAAATACTGAAAGTCGCACAATTTACACAAATGCCCGAGGGGCACGAAAAACCATATACACAAGAAGTGGAATGCGAATTACTAGCAGTTAAGTAACTATTCTCATAGACTTTAGAATCGCTAGGCCTACAATACTAAACACTTAGATTAGGAGCAGGAGGCCTGTGGACGTCGTGTGCAGAGTGGGAAGCCTCACGCGTAAGGTGGGAAAAAGTCTATGGAGGCTAGCAAAGACAAAGGTACTGTTCTCGGGCGAACCCGACTAGGTGGGTCGAAAACAAGAGTGGATCCGAACACTTAGGGTGTTGGACTACGCTGGAGCACCGGGGTACTCAGTTTACCTAGCCCAGGGACTGCGGCTGCATAGGGTTGAAGTTGCGTCGGAAACCCTCGTTGAAGAACCAGGAGCCTGAAGAAAGAAGTTGCTGGCAGGCGACCAGTGAAGAAGTTCGTGGTGATCCAAGCCTGGATCAGGGAAGAAGGACCTGAAAGCAGAGGGGACCAAGTTCTGAATCACTAGCCAGTGATTTAGGTGGGCACCAGGGTGTCACCGGACGAAGTCACCTCGACCAGGTGAGTGGGCGCTGCTGGGCTCTGCAGTCTCTCGGACCAGGAGGCGTTGTCGGCGACCAGGATGGAGGTGCGACCTGTCCCACGAAGGTGTCTGCTGTCGACGTCGCTGGATCCAGGATTGGGGCAACAAGTCTTGGCAAATTCAAGACCCACGCGGTGGACCTAAAATGGCGTCTTGAGTGGACCTGGAGGGTCCAGGGTGCTCCTCTTTTGGAGGGGAGCAAGGGCTAGTCTGGAGCAACCAGACCAGCAGTATTTGGCGTCGTGGAGCGTCGTGAGAGGGCCACTAGCCAACGGGCAAGCGACCTGGACAACGCGGTGAGCAGCCAAGAGCAGAAGGGCCCCACGCAGATCTCGTGGATGCAGGGGGGCTGAACTTCGGTGCTGGAGCTGCTCAGGGTCGGGGCTTCTCTTACCCCAAAGCACTCGGTCGAGGGTCACTCGGTGGTCGTGCTGGACAAGCGTCGTGCAGTTCTGAAGATGGCCGGTCCCTCGAGGTCTCGTCGCACCCACAGATCACAGCTGGGCTGATGATGTAGGTTGAGGTCAGAGGTGCCAGGGAAGCCGGTTCTCGTCGTGCTGGAGCAGTCTTGATCCGAAGGAGAGAATGGCAACAAACCGCGATGCTTGGTTGGTGCCTGCTGCTGCAGGGTGACTACTCCTTAGTCACAAGGGAGAAATCTTGAGAAGAGTCTTGAGTTCTTCGTGTAGAAGGTCGGTTCAGGATTCAAAGATTGATCTACTTTGGAAGGGGGCCTGCTCCTACCTTTATCCTGAAAAAGGGGGCTGGCACGCGACTAAGTCCTGCCCTATGGGTGGGACTAGGAGGGGGGTGGTTACACCCCTCTCCTTTGGCGGGCTTTCCCCAGCTCAGGGTCTGGTGTGCCCCTGGAACTGGTTCAAGCTGGCCTATGCACAGTGAGCACCGGGGTGCCACTTGCAGTCACCTTCCTCTAAAGCCCTGCCTACCTAGGATACACAAAATCCTGTCTGGGACGGTGCTGGCACCGCCCCTGACAGGAAACCCTTTGTCCTTGCCTCCTGCGCTGGGAGGACTCCCAGCAACAGGAGGGCAGACTTGTGTCTCGGTGGCAGCATCCATTTTGTGGAGCTAAGGCTCTGTCTGACTTTAACCGGGGTTACAGGTTACCAACATGTCGTGTCCCTCTAGAAGGGTGGAATGCTAACCCCGTCGCCAGAATTGGCGAGGGGTTAGTATTCCAATTCGTATGACACCTTACTCGACATGTTTTGATAAAGCGATACCAGAGTTGGCATATAACCGCGAGGATTATAATGCACTTAAGAGTATATGGTATGCGATATCATGGAAACGGCTAAGGGATGGATCCCGAAAGCCGCAGACAGGCTCAGCTCATGCCAGAGCACCATCTCACACGATTCCAAGCACTCTGCCTTCAGGATTGTTAAGGCCTGCCATAGGAGTGACTGATAGGAGATCTGTGTGTCCATTTTAGGGTTAGATATAGGTATACTATATCTAAAGCAAAGGGTGAGTACACCACCTTTCCCCAGCTGTCGTGCAGCCAGTTGTGTCAGTTTAGTTAGTCAGTCCAGGGGTGGCACAATACATGCTTCAGCCCCTGGGAGACTTCTGGGTGCACCTCAGCCCTGGGTACAGGGACTTGGAGAGGGCCCAGTGCCAATTCAGTACCTGAGTACAATTTGGATAGAGAGAACAGCTAGGCTGTGGGTCTGATTAGCAGGCCCACAGCCAGGGAAAGTCGTAAACCAGTGCAGCAAAAAGCAAAAATCTGGGTGATCATAGGATTGCAGACCCTACTCTCCTACACATGGGCAAACCAATGACTAAAAACACCATAGCCCGATGGATCGCACAGACAATACAATTCTGCCACAAACAAGCGGGCCAGGAGCTAACAGGAGGGGCGCAGGCCCACTCCACCAGGAAGAAAGGAGCAACAATTGCGTTTCTGGCCAACACACCAATTCAGGACATACGCCTGGCGGCAACATGGGCTTCAGTGCACACGTTCACTAAGCACTATTGCGTGGATGTACAGATGAACAAAGAAGCACAAGTAGGACAAAAAGTGCTTCAACATATATTAAACAACCAACGCTCATCTTCCACCCATCCGCCACAAAAGTAATGGTGGGACGTCGATGCCCACCTGGGCTACAAAAAAAAAAAAAGAGAGAAAAAAGACTACGATTCCGGACCCAACCACCAGATTGCGGTATATGCACAGCATAGTGAATCCAGAAAGATCTTCAAGCTGCAAAACTACACCGACAGGTAAGAAACTATTCGTTACTGGGGCCTGTGCACTTCGTTTTTTGGCCAGCAGGGGGAGTAAAGTTTTATTTAAGCAGTATTGTTAGATTTCGAGTTAGTGAAGCCTTTACATGCAGAAGTCCAAAGTGTGGATTGAGCCTGTCTGTCTCCTAGGAGATTCTGAACAAGAGAAGCAGCTTCCAACTCGCTGGCCAGCAAACCTTGTCTGAGGTCGCTGGGACCTTATATGGTCTGCTAGTGGTTGGCACATGTGTATACTGATTGGTGGTTGTATCTGGTGTTTCTTTTGGGTTCGGGTTAATGTCTTCATTGGTTGGGTATTTAAAGGTTCTTATTGGTTTCTGGGTCTGAGATTCAATCATTGTAGGGTTGGGACTAGGGCTGGGTTTAGGATTTCTATTGGAAGTAGGGACTAGGGCGTTCGAGGCATGTGGGCTGCTAAATTCATATCTATAGCATAGATCGCCGCCTAGTGTTGGGTCCGGATGATTGCACGTTGTTGTCCTGGAAGAGTCTTCGAAGTATCACAAGATAGGTGGCTCCTCCCCTGGACTACAGTGCGCATGGGCATCGACTCCATCCCCAGATTGTTTTTTTCCGCCATTGGGTTCGGATGTGATTTCGACATCTCCTGTTCGGAATCGATATAAAAAACTTTTTCAAGGCCAGAAGGCCTTCTTTTACTCAGTCGGTATTGTTCGCGTTCGGTCTCGTGTATACTCCAACTCGTCGAGTCGGATATCTGAGGAGTCGGGTGACTCTTCGGTCATCGAGGCCCTGTCGACGCAGCAAGACTTTCGACGGCATGGAACGGAGTCCGTTCAAGAACTGTCCCGTGTGTGGTTCGAAGTACCCACACATCGACGTGCACCCTGTGTGCAACAAGTGCCTGTCGCCGGACCACGACGAGGCCAGCTGTATGGCCTGTTCGAGATTTAGATCGAAGAAGACAATCAAGCTTCGGCGCGTGGCGCGCCTCGAGGCCCAGCGGTCGGCCCCGGCGCCGGACGACATCTTCGAAAACCCTGAAGCAGACGAGCTACAGCATCACCTGCAAATTTCACCCACATCGGCGGAGGTCGAGCACGACTACGGAGCAGACGTCGAAGACCAAAACCTAGAGGAAAACGTTGATGAGGTAGGGGACGACGAAGAAGCATATGGGGCCATGGAAGATAGCTCGGAGGAAGAGCTATGCCCCGTTTGTACTCTTACAATGGCTCAGGTCACGGGATCGCCACACAGCCTTACCCACGACCTTACACCTCGATCCACGGCCCGCCTTCCGGCCCGGCTACGGACACCTCAGCGGAGCCGCCATTAACGAAACCGAAACTAACAACATCGGTGTCGACGAAAACAAAGATGGACGACGCGCCATCGAAACCGAAGACGTCTGCTCCACCATCGACACCGTCGTCTTCGGAGGCCTCAAAGTCTTAAAAGGCTATCGACCAGGCAAGGGTGCCGAAAGTGGTCAAGGAAGCAAGCTCGAAGAAGGTCGTCGAGCCGGTATCAAGCAAGGTGGTTGATTCGAAGTCAAAGAAGACTGTCAAGCCTACAGCGGGCAAGGCTACCGATCCAAAAGCCAAGAGGGCCGTCGAGACAAAGTCGGCAAAGGGCACCGAGCCGAAGTCTGGAGTCCCGACGCAAAAGGCAAAGGCTGTCGACCCGAAGCTGTCGGCGTCGACGCATGCGACCGTGGAAGCTGATCGTGGCGCTTCAGTCGGCGACGCGCCTGCGCCCCAAGCGGCTAAACAGAAGTCATCGACGCTCGGATCTTCCCCTTGAGGTGGATCGAGGTCGTCGGTCGGGTCGACGAAACCATCCGCTTCCTTTACGAAGCAGGTCTCGGACTCCCTCAAGCGGATACGGGACAAGGAGTCTGCGTCGGAGCCGAAAACACCTTCAGCACCTAAGCCGTTGGCCCCACCGAAGACGACTTCAATGCCGATCCTCTACACTCTGCCGCCTGTGGTGGCGCTGAAGGCCTTTTCACCACGGATGGTGACCAAGGACTCTGCAGTGTCGACGCAAACTCACCCGAGTGGAGGTTTAAGTCATCGACAACCTGTGCTAGAGGAGCAGTCGGCGCATATCATCGACGCCGACACTGGAAAACTCACGCTCTACAAGAGGAAAATCACGTCCCAGCCCCTGAAATCGTTTGTCATTCATCTAAAGCGGAAGAGACCAGCGCCAGAGGCACCAGTACTGGTTGAGCACCTTCTTCCACACCCTAGGAGGAGTGCAACACCTTCACCCACTTGCTCAGATGGGGAAGGGGGTGAGCAAGATGAGGAGTATAGTTTTCCTGCAAACACAGACCCTGATGAGCAACAGGATTCGTGGATGGACACTGGTGATCAAGGAGACCAGCAAGTTGTCCAGGACCCTCAGGTTTATAGCGCGAAAACGTCTCCCACTGAAGAATCTGCTGCATTTAATACCTTGATTGAAAGGGCAGCTATGAACCATAAGGTGGAGATGCATGCTGACCCGGTAGAAGTTGACTTTCTGTTTGACACTTTCTCTGCTGCAGAAAAAACTGTGAAAACTCTTCCTATGCTAAAAGGGGTCCTGAAGCATGCCACGGACATTTTCAAGGACCCACTAGAGCAAGGGTTGTCAACCCCAGAATAGAGAAGAAATACAGAGCCGCACCTGGAGACCCAACTTACATACGGGGCCAGTTGCCTTTAGACTCTTTAGTGGTCTCTAATGCCCGCAAGACGCCCGTCAAACAACGGGTGAAGCTCCTCCCCCGGACAAAGAGTCAAAAGTGCTGGAGGCATCTGGGAAGAGGGTGGCAGCACAGGCAGCCAACATATGGCGCATCTCAAACACGCAAGCTCTGTTGCCTAGATACGATAGGGCACATTATGACACCCTAGAACAACTGTTGCAACACCTTCCAGACCAGTTTAAAGAGGGAGCGGAGATGCTTATACAAGAGGGCAAGCTCATCTCCAACGCTGCAATAAAATGTGCGCTCGACGTTGAGGACACGGCAGCGAGAGCAATCAACACTAGCGTGATGTTGAGGCGTCAAGCATGGCTCCGCATCTCAGGGTTCAAGCCAGAGATCCAGACTACTATCCTGAACCAGCCCGTTAATCCAGACAGGTTATTTGGCCCAGAGGTTGACACCACCCTCGAAAAAATCAAGAAAGATACTGAGACTGCCAAATCCATGGGCGCTCTCCAGTCTCAGCAATTCAGAGGAACACTTTTCGTCGCTCAGGCAATCGAGGTGTTACCAGAGGACACTTGGCACAGCAGACGCCATTCAATAAAGGTGGGGCTCAATCCTCGTACCCCAAGCAGGGTAGAGGAGGTTACAGTGGAAACAGCGCCAAGGGCAGAGGCAGAGGCAACAACAACTCCCGCTCCTCTGCCACCAACAAACAGTGACTCCCTGTCACTGCCCCCGACCATCCAACACCTGTCGAGGGGGAGACTCCAGCAGTTCCTGCCAGTCTGGAAGTCCATCACCACAGACAGGTGGGTAAGGAAACTTATCCAGTACGGCTATTGTTTGGAGTTAACGTCCACTCCACCCAACATACCACCAAAGCACCGTCCTATGTCAGCAGAGCATTTGCACTTATTGCAGCAGGAGGTACTCGTCATGCTGCAAAAAGGCGCAATAGAACTCGTGCCAGTGGAGGAAGAAGGCACAGGGGTGTATTTCCTGTACTTCTTAATCCCAAAGAAGGACGGCTCACTCAGTCCCATTCTGGACCTCAGGCCTCTGAACCAGTACATTCTTTCAGAACACTTCCACATGTTGACGCTGCAGCAAGTTCTTCCATTGCTAAACCAGGGAGACTTCCTAGCAACCTTGGACCTCAAGGATGCTTACTTTCACATACCACTCCATCCTTCCCACAGAAAGTACCTCAGGTTCACCATACAAAACAGGCATTACCAATTCAAGGTCCTACCCTTCGGAGTGACCACTGCCCCCAGAGTGTTCACGAAATGTCTGGCGACAGTGGCGGCGCACCTCAGGAGACAAAACATACATGTCTATCCTTACCTAGACGACTGGCTCGTTCAGGCCATGTCTGCACTACAGTGCGCCGCAGACATGTCCCACACCATTCACCTCCTTCACAGTCTGGGGTTTTCTCTAAACTATCCAAAGTCGCACCTTCAGCCAGCCCACGTGCGGCAATATTTGGGCGCGACGATAAATACTCAGGCTGCCACAGCTCAGCCGAACCCAGCGAGAATCGACAACATCCAGTCGCTCATCCAGAGGTTCAGACCACAACAGTCCCTTCCAGCGAGAGTGTTCATGCAGTTGATAGGCATGATGGCCTCCTGCATCTTCATAGTCCCGCACGCACGGTTGCATATGCGTCCGCTCCAGGAGTGCTTGGCACATCAGTGGACTCAGGCTCAAGGACAGTTGAAAGACCTAGTGTTGGTGACCGGTCGGGCATACAACTCTCTGCATTGGTGGAATCCACACAACCTTAGCAAGGGCCGACCGTTCCAAGAGCCTGTGCCACAGATTATCCTGACGGACGCATCTCTCCAAGGATGGGGAGCTCATGTGCTCCACTACACAGTGCAGGGGCTATGGCCAACGCAGCAAAAGAGGATGCACATCAACTACCTAGAACTGATGGCAATCTTCATGGCACTCAAGTCCTTCAAAGTACATCTGTGCAACAAGGTCGTGTTGATCCGGACGGACAACATGACGGCCATGTACTACATCCAAAAGCAGGGAGGTACACACTCTCCACAATTGTCTCATCTGGCTCAGAGCATGTGGAAGTGGGCCATTCAGAGGAACATCTTCCTCATGGCGGAACACCTCCTGGGCATAGACAATCAGATGGCGGATCTGCTCAGCAGGTACAGCCACCTGATGCACGAGTGGGAGTTACATCCATCAGTACTCCGCCCGTACTTTCAGCAGTGGGGTCATCCAGAGATAGACCTGTTTGCCACAAGGGAAAACGCAAAATGCCAAAGCTTTGCCGCCAGGTTCCCTCACCCACAGTCGCAGGGCAATGCGATATGGATGAACTGGTCAGGCAGATTTGCGTACGCTTTTCCCCCAGCACCTCTCATTCCGCTGGTGGCAAGAAAGCTAAAGCAACACTCTGACGCTCATCCTGGTTGCTCCCACATGGGCACGCCAACCATGGTACACCACGTTTCTAGAGCTCTCCGTGGTACCACATCAAACGCTGCGCCTCACACCCAGGCTTTTGACGCAGAACCATGTCGACATTCAGCATCCAGATCCGCAACAGCTAAATCTGGCGATCTGGCTCCTGAGGTCTTAGAGTTTGGCTACCTTAATTTGCCTCCCGAATGCATGGACATCATACAGGAGGCAAGAAAGCCCACTACCAGAGCCTGCTATGCAGCAAAATGGAAGCGGTTTGTCATCTACTGTACAGAACACAATATCAACCCGCTAGATGCATCCATCCCTAACATCATCTGCTATTTGTTACATCTTTACAAATGCAATCTAGCATACGCTTCCATTCGGATACACTTATCCGCCATAGCGGCTTACCTTCAGAACAGGCAGCATCTCTCTGTTTTCAGAGTGCCTGCCATTAAAGCCTTCCTGGAAGGGTTGAAATGGGTCATCCCTCCCAGGACCCCGCCAGCTCCTTTATGGAACCTTAATGTGGTCCTCACCAGGTTGATGGGCCCACCTTTTGAGGCTCTACATTCCTGTGAGATTCAATTCTTGACATGGAAAGTGGCTTTTCTCATTGCCATCACGTCTCTTAGGCGTGTTAGTGAGCTACAGGCGCTCACGATACAAGAGCCGTTTATCCAAATTCATTCAAACAGGGTGGTGCTCCGCACAAACCCCAAGTTCCTTCCTAAGGTGGTGTCGCAGTTTCATGTCAATCAAACCATCGAACTGCCCGCATTCTTTCCAAACCCTGACACTGTGGCAGAGAGAATGCTCCATACGCTTGACGTCAAAAGGGCGTTAATGTACTACATTGACAGAACAAAAGATTTTCGAAAAACACAACAGCTCTTTGTTGCCTTCTCGGCCCAGCACAAGGGCAACCCCATTTCCAAAGCAGGAAAAGCCATGTGGATCGTTAAGTGCATTCAGATTTGCTATCAGAAAGCTAAGCGCACTTTAACGGTCCCCCCCCCAGGGCACACTCCACACGCATTTGGAGTGTATGTTGCGTTGAGCGCAGTGTAATTATGTAGCATATAATTATGATGCACTGAGTGGTATTGTGTGGTGTGTGTTGCGTTCAATAGAGTGAGGGGCGATAGTTAGTGAGGGGCGATAGTTAGTGAGGGGCGATAGTTAGTGAGGGGCGATAGTTAGTGAGGGGCCATAGATAGTGAGGGGCCATAGATAGTGAGGGGCCATAGATAGTGAGGGGCCATAGATAGTGAGGGGCCATAGATAGTGAGGGGCCATAGATAGTGAGGGGCCATAGATAGTGAGGGGCCATAGATAGTGAGGGGCCATAGATAGTGAGGGGCCATAGATAGTGAGGGGCCATAGATAGTGAGGGGCCATAGATAGTGAGGGGCCATAGATAGTGAGGGGCCATAGATAGTGAGGGGCCATAGATAGTGAGGGGCCATAGATAGATGGATAGAGTGAGGGGCGATAGATAGATAGATAGATGGATAGAGTGAGGGGCGATAGATAGATAGATAGATGGATAGAGTGAGGGGCGATAGATAGATAGATAGATGGATAGAGTGAGGGGCGATAGATAGATAGATAGATGGATAGAGTGAGGGGCGATAGATAGATAGATGGATAGAGTGAGGGGCCATAGATAGTGAGGGGCCATAGATAGTGAGGGGCCATAGATAGTGAGGGGCCATAGATAGTGAGGGGCCATAGATAGTGAGGGGCCATAGATAGTGAGGGGCCATAGATAGTGAGGGGCCATAGATAGTGAGGGGCCATAGATAGTGAGGGGCCATAGATAGTGAGGGGCCATAGATAGTGAGGGGCCATAGATAGTGAGGGGCCATAGATAGTGAGGGGCCATAGATAGTGAGGGGCCATAGATAGTGAGGGGCCATAGATAGATGGATAGAGTGAGGGGCCATAGATAGATGGATAGAGTGAGGGGCGATAGATAGATAGATGGATAGAGTGAGGGGCGATAGATAGATAGATGGATAGAGTGAGGGGCGATAGATAGATAGATGGATAGAGTGAGGGGCGATAGATGGATAGAGTGAGGGGCGATAGATGGATAGAGTGAGGGGCGATAGATGGATAGAGTGAGGGGCCATAGATAGTGAGGGGCCATAGATAGTGAGGGGCCATAGATAGTGAGGGGCCATAGATAGTGAGGGGCCATAGATAGTGAGGGGCCATAGATAGTGTCAGGGGCCATAGATAGAGTCAGGGGCCATAGATAGAGTCAGGGGCCATAGATAGAGTCAGGGGCCATAGATAGAGTCGGGGGCCATAGATAGAGTCGGGGCCATAGATAGAGTCGGGGGCCATAGATAGAGTCGGGGGCCATAGATAGAGTCGGGGGCCATAGATAGAGTCGGGGGCCATAGATAGAGTCGGGGGCCATAGATAGAGTCAGGGGCCATAGATAGAGTCAGGGGCCATAGATAGAGTCAGGGGCCATAGATAGAGTCAGGGGCCATAGATAGAGTCAGGGGCCATAGATAGAGTCAGGGGCCATAGATAGAGTCAGGGGCCATAGATAGAGTCAGGGGCCATAGATAGAGTCAGGGGCCATAGATAGAGTCAGGGGCCATAGATAGAGTCAGGGGCCATAGATAGAGTCAGGGGCCATAGATAGTCAGGGGCCATAGATAGAGTCAGGGGCCATAGATAGAGTCAGGGGCCATAGATAGAGTCAGGGGCGATGGATAGAGTGAGTGGCGATGGATAGAGTGAGTGGCGATGGATAGATTGAGTGAGGGGAGATAGACGGAGTAATTATGTGGCGTCTAATTATGTGGCACTGAGTGGTATTTGGAGTGTATGTTGCGTTGAGCGCAGTGTAATTATGTAGCATATAATTATGATGCACTGAGTGGTATTGTTTGGAGTGTATGTTGCATTGTAAATCTGAAAGAGACACGTTAGTATTAGATTCCTTACCTTAGAATATCCCCAGGCGTCAGACTGGAGCCGGAAAATTTTGCGTGGCAGTACCCTTGCGCGTCGGTAGGCGTCGTCTGCGGCTCCGCGTCCGTCGTGGGCGCCGTGATGACGTCGTCGGAGTACTTAGACGCCGCCTCCGCGTGCTGACGTCAGTTCTTCTTTTTTCCGCGCTAGCAAGCGCAGATCTGGAAAAAGCAGTAACCCTAGTCAATTTTTGACTAACTTTTTGATCCTTTTTGATTCCTGTTTCGAAGTCTCTCGACTCCGACTCGGTGCCTTAGGGATGCCCGGCTTCAAGCATTGTGACGATTGCGACCGGCTGATGTCTGTCACGGATCCTCACCGCGTCTGTTTGTCGTGTCTGGGCGTCGACCACGACGACAAGGCCTGCTCCGACTGTCTGGCCCTCTCTTCGAAAGCCAGGCGGGAGCGGTCCCGTAGGCGCCTCGAACTCCGACAGTCGGTCCCGCGCCGTCAGAGGTCCCGGTCCCACGGGAGGTCGAGGGACAGGTCGCGGGCCCGGAGCCACCACAGCTCCGAGAGTAGGTCTCACTCTTCAGGGTCGAAGTCGTCGTCAGGTAAGAGGCACAAGAAGTCCAAGCGGCGTCATCGCTCTTCGGACTCCCCCCCTGACGCTCGCGCGATGCGGCCGGGGGTTCGGGTGACACCACCCACGCGGCTCCGTCGGAGCCGCGGGTGCCGCGTCCGGCTCCATACCCTCCGGTCCCTGGGCTGAACGCGTCGCCGGAGGAGATCGAGCGCTTCCTCATGGCCATGAGGAAACTCTCTCCTCCGACGGGTTCCGTGACGCCTCCGGGCCCAGCGGACCCGTCTGGGAGCCCTAGCGGGTCGGCGGCTTCGGCTCCGACGCCGCTGGCGCCTTCGGGCCCGGCGCCGCAGGTCCCTGTTATCCCGACGCCGCCGGTGCCTTCGGGCCCGGCGCCGAGTGGTCCAGTTGTCCCGACGCCGCCGGCGCCTTCGGGCCCGGCGCCGCGGGCCTCCCTTCGGGATCTGGTTCGTCGCCGGTGGATCCGACGACCTCCCCGGCGTCGGACCCTCATGTGTCACCGCCGGCTCCGGGCGGCCCCGGTCCTGTCCCTGTTCAGCCGTCGGGACGGCCCCGATGGGCGCCGCGCCAGACGCCGTTGGGTGAATTTCACTATGATGAACAGGACCCATTCATTGAAGACCCTGATTCTCAGGAGATGGGTGACGAGGAGGACTGGGAGGGGTCTGAGAACCCTCTGACCAGGGAGTGTCGGTCTCATGAGGACTGGACAGGAGGCCTTGGGATTGCCAGTGGCCTGGACACTTCTCCAGACACTGGTTTTGTCTCCCCTCCTACCGTGGCTTCGGAGGAGGGGGCAACTTATAGTGTGGTGCTGATGAGGGCTGCCAAGGCCTTGGGCCTTGAGCTCCCCGTCGCGGCCGTGAGGACTAACCTCCTCACTGAGGTCCTTAAACCGCAGTCATGCTCGGCCGAGCCTCTGCTGCCCTTTAATGAGGCCTTGACGGACGTTCTTTTGGGCACTTGTTCCAGGCCCGCTACGGGTTCGCCCGTAGATTGGAACGTGGCCAGACGCCACCGCCCAGCCCCGGGCGACCCATGTTTCCTGTCCACCCACCCCACCCCCGAGAGCCTGGTCATCCAGGCCTCCAATTCCCAGACCGCATTCCCGTCGGCCCCGCCGGATCGGGAATCCAAGAGGTATGATCAGTATGGGAAGAAGATCTTCTCATCCCTGAGGCTAGGCCTGCGGTCTTCCAACACCGCATGCCTCTTGGGCCGTTACACCCACTCCCTGTGGGATACGGTCGCGGATGTGCTGCCAGAGTGTCCGTTGGAGGTACGGGCCAAACTCGGCCAAGCCCTTGTGGAAGGCCGGGATGCAGCAAGATACTCCATTAGGTGTGGGCTGGATACCACCGACTTGCTAGGCAGAGCGATGGCAACGACGGTGGCGGCCAGACGCCACGCCTGGCTGAGGTCCGCCAACTTCTCGGCAGATGTCCAAAACACTCTTATGGACATGCCGTTCGATGGCTGTCGCCTCTTTGGCGACAAGGCAGACCAATGCGCTTGAGCGTTTTAAGGACTCCAGGGCTACGGCCAAGTCCTTAGGCCTTTCGGGCCAACGCCAGCAACCGGCTGCCTATCACTCCTTTCGTGGCCACGGAAGGGGTGCGCCCACACGCGCCGCCAGCCACGCACCGCAGGGCAATACCCAACGCGGTGGCGGCCGTGGGAACCGCCGTCCGGGCGGTCGGGGGCAACGGTGAGGTCAGTCCACACCCTCCCCCGCAGCATCCGCCTCAAAACCCTCCTAGTCCGTGCTTTCAGGCCCATGTGACGCCAGTTGGAGGCAGGGTTCGCCATCACCATCTCCACTGGCGCACCGTCACATCGGACAGGTGGGTGCTGCAAATCGTCCGAAGGGGCTACTCCCTCCCCTTCGAGGCGACTCCTCCAGCCATGCCACCGCAGAACCACCGTGTATCGGGGGATCACTTGCGACTTCTGCAGGAGGAAGTTACGGCCCTCTTGGCCAAGGGGGCCATCGAGCGCGTTCCTGGGCCAGAAGTAGGGTGTGGCTACTCCCACTACTTTCTGGTACCCAAGAAGGGCAAAGGGGGCCTACGCCCTATCTTGGACCTAAGGAACGTCAACGGCTTCCTCCGGAAGGAGAAGTTCAAGATGCTGACCCTGGCTCAGGTCCTTGCTGCCCTGGACCCAGGAGACGGGATGGTAGCGTTGGACTTGCAGGACGCTTATTTTCATATCCCCGTCCTGCCTGCCCACCGGTGCTACCTGCGGTTCATGGTGGGCCACGAGCACTTTCAGTTTACCGTGCTCCCCTTCGGCCTTACCAGCGCCCCACGGGTGTTCACGAAAGTGATGGCGGTGGTTGCAGCTCATCTGCGCCGGTTAGGGGTTTCAGTCTTCCCCTACCTCGACGACTGGTTGTTGAAGGCGGGCTCGCCCCAGACAGTCGTCAGCCACCTCCAGACGACGGCAGACCTCCTGCACCAGCTGGGGTTTTCCATGTGCCGAAGTCGCACCTGTGTCCCTCTCAGAGGCGCCTCTTCATCGGAGCGGTTCTGAACTCGGCGCGATTCCGGGTTTATCCGCCGGAACAGCGGGTCCGGGATATTCAGGCTCTGATTCCCATCTTTCAGCCGTTATCCCGGGTCTCGGTCAGGTTGACGCTGCGGCTTCTGGGGCTGATGGCCTCCTGCATCCTGCTGGTGCATCACGCCAGGTGGCGGATGCGGGCTCTGCAGTGGGACCTGAAGTTTCAGTGGGCCCAGCATCAGGGCAACCTATCCGACCATGTCCTGATCTCGGAGGGCACTGCGAGACCGCTGCAGTGGTGGCTCACGGACCGCGATTGGGTCAGCGGCAGATCCCTCTCCCTACCCCAACCGGAGCACGTAGTTGTGACGGACGCGTCCCTTCAGGGCTGGGGAGGCCACATGGGAGAGGCGGAGATCAGAGGTCTCTGGTCTCCGGCGGAGTCCCGGCTCCACATCAACCTGTTGGAGCTCAGGGCGATTCGTCTAGCACTGAAGGCATTCCTCCCCTCTGTCCGGGGGAGTGTAGTGCAGGTGTTCACGGACAACACCACCGCCATGTGGTACTGCAACAAACAGGGCGGTGTGGGGTCGTGGATCCTTTGTCAAGAGGCTCTTCGCCTTTGGCAATGGCTGGAACGCCAGGGCGTGACCCTGGTGGCTCAACACCTGGCAGGTTCTCTGAACGCCAGGGCGGACGAGCTCAGCCGTCGGTGCATGATGGATCACGAATGGCGTCTGCACTCGGACGTGGCGCAAGGCCTCTTTCAGCGATGGGGAGAGCCTTGGTTAGATCTATTCGCCACCGAAGAGAACGCGCAATGTCATCAGTTCTGCGTGTTGGAATTTCCAAGGCGACACTCGCTCGGAGACGCTTTTCGTCGCGAGTGGAGTTGCGGTCTGTTGTACGCCTTTCCGCCTATACCACTTCTGCCCAGAGTGCTAAAGAAGATCAAGCGCGACCGGGCCCAAGTCATCCTTGTGGCTCCGGACTGGGTTCGAAGGTACTGGTATCCAGAGCTACTCAGTTTGTCAGTCGATCCCCCGGTTCGTCTGCCTCTTCAGCAGGACCTTCTGTCGCAGCAGCAGGGGACGGTCCTCCACCCGAACCTGTCCAGTCTCCACCTCCATGCTTGGAGATTGAGCGGCGACAGTTGAGGCCATTTGACTTGCCTCCTGAAGTCTGTAACGTCATTCTGGTAGCCAGGCGTCCCTCCACAAAGTCTGTATACGCCTGCAGGTGGAACAGATTTGTGGCATGGTGCACAGCAAAGGCTGTGGATCCTCTTTCTGCCCCTCTTTCTGAGGTTCTTCTCTTTCTTCTTTATCTTGCCCAGCAGGGCTCTGCTCTGGGCACTGTCAAGGGCTACCTTTCTGCCCTTTCGGCCTTTCTCAGGCTTCCTGATCAGCCTTCTTTGTTCAAGTCCCCTATTGTTAACAGATTTCTTAAGGGCATCACTCACACATTTCCTCCTGTTCAGTTTGTGATGCCTCAGTGGGACTTGAACCTGGTGTTGACGTTCCTGATGTGCGCTCCCTTTGAGCCGCTTCACAACTGTCCTCTTCTCCTTCTGACTTTGAAGACTGCATTCCTGGTTGCCATCACCTCTGCCAGGAGAGTGAGTGAGCTCCAGGCCCTATCTTCTAAACCTCCTTTCCTCTCTGTCCATCCGGACAAAGTTGTTCTGAGGACTCGTCCTTCTTTCCTGCCCAAGGTTGTCACGGCCTTCCACATCGGGCAGTCTATCACTTTGCCAACCTTCTTTCCGCCTCCGCATCCCTCTAAAGAGGAAGAGCGGCTCCATCGTCTGGACCCAAAACATGCGCTCTCGTTCTATTTGAATCGCACACGCCATTTCCGGGTGGATGACCAACTCTTTGTTGGTTACGTGGGCGCTAAGAAGGGAAAAGCGGTACACAAGAGGACCATCTCCTGGTGGATCATCTTGTGTATCCAGGCTTGCTACTCCTTGGTTAGGAAGGAGCCCCCTGCTGGATTGCGGGCTCATTCCACCCGAGCCACGGCTACTACCACTGCCCTGGGCAGGGGTGTTCCCTTGCAAGACATCTGTCAGGCAGCTAAGTGTGCATCGCTGCACACGTTTGCAAGACACTACTGCCTGGACAGCCAAGTCCGGAGGGATGGCTTCTTTGGCCGTTCCGTCCTCCAGGACTTTCTGGTGTGAGTATTGGTTCGCAGACCCACCACCGGGGTTGGTATTGCTGGGGTATCTATTCTAAGGTAAGGAATCTAATACTAACGTGTCTCTTTCAGATGCACAAGTTACTACTTGTGTAACGATATATCTGTAAGAGACATTAGTTAGTATTAGATTCCTTACCGACCCACCCATCCTCCCTGTTCTGCGAACCAATACCTAGGGTTAGGGTTGTCCCCTTCAGGGCCCTAGTTTCATTGGCACCAGTGTTGGTTTTTGGCATAGCTCTGCGTTTCTGGCGCGGAAAAGCTGTGTCTAAGAACTGACGTCAGCACGCGGAGGCGGCGTCTAAGTACTCCGACGTCATCACGGCGCCCACGACGCCTACGACGGACGCGGAGCCGCAGACGACGCCTACCGACGCGCAAGGGTACTGCTGCGCAAAATTTTCCGGATCCAGTCTGACGCCTGGGGATATTCTAAGGTAAGGAATCTAATACTAACTAATGTCTCTTACAGATATATCGTTACACAAGTAGTAACTTGTGCTTATGTAGCATATAATTATGTGGCACTGAGTGGTATTGTGTGGTGTTGCATTCAATAGAGTGAGGGTGATAGATAGAGGGAGGGCGATAGATAGATGGATAGATAGTGATGGCGATAGAGTGAGTGCTAGTGCTGAGTAATGCTGTGGTTGAATTGAGTGAAGCTGTGGTGGCGTTGAGTGATATAGTTGTGGCACTGAGTGATGCTGTGGTGGTGCAGAGTGATGCTGTGGTGGTGCAGAGTAATGCTGTGGTGGTGCAGAGTAATGCTGTGGTGGTGCAGAGTGATGCTGTGGTGGTGCCGAGTGATGCTGTGGTGGTGCCGAGTGATGCTGTGGTGGTGCCGAGTGATGCTGTGGTGGTGCAGAGTGATGCTGTGGTGGTGCAGGGTGATGCTGTGGTGGTGCAGGGTGATGCTGTGGTGGTGCAGGGTGATGCTGGGGTGGTGCAGAGTGATGCTGGGGTGGTGCAGGGTGATGCTGGGGTGGTGCAGGGTGATGCTGGGGTGGTGCAGGGTGATGCTGGGGTGGTGCAGGGTGATGCTGGGGTGGTGCAGGGTGATGCTGGGTTGGTGCAGGGTGATGCTGCAGTGGTGCAGGGTGTTGCATTGTTTGTGGCGAGTGGTATTGTTGTGGTACTGTTGCTGCTGTGGTGGCGCTGAGTGATGTTTTTATGGCCCTGAGTAATACTGTGGTGACCCTGAGTGGTGCAGTTTTTGGCCCTGAGTGATGCTGTTTTTGGCCTTTAGTGATGCTGTGGTGTCACTGAGTAATGCTGTGGTGGCCCGAGTGATGCTGTGGTGGCCCCGAGTGATGCTGTGGTGGCCCCGAGTGATGCTGTGGTGGCCCCGAGTGATGCTGTGGTGGCCCCGAGTGATGCTGTGGTGCCCCAGAGTAATGCTGTGGTGGCCCTGGTTAATGCTGTGGTGCTGAGATTAAGGAGAGTGCTATTGTTGTGGAAGGCTTTGAATCCAAAGTGGGAGCACACTGCTAATATTACCTTGGACTTTTATCTGAATACAAGCAAACAAAACCAGGTTGCGTGTGGAGTGCGCTTGGAAACATTACCATTTTCGATTCACTCATGCATGTCTATGTTTGGAATTTGTCTTAGTTACAAGCATTTGTCTTTGTCGGTTATATGTCGTTACTACGAATTCCGGTGCAACGCATGCCTTTTCCACGCATGCGTTACCACGGAATTCGTTTTCCCCGCATCACCTTTACCACGTCGCTCTTACGTCGTAAAGAGGAAGCGGAAGTTTAATCTGCTTCCTCTCTAACGACGCTGATTTCTAAGGCCCGGCTGGTTCGTTTTTTATGGGGGGAGACCCCCCCAACCCCCCTTTTTAATCCTACGGGTTTTTTTTATGCGTGGTAAAGACGATCGTTGAAGGCATACGCGTTGAAAAGACGTTTACGTGGTAAGTGCTTAGTTGTAAACGTTACGCGTAGTAATGCCTTCGTTGTTAATGATGTTTCCCGTCTTTGTCCTGTGCATCAACAAATAAAGCAAATAAAAAAACTGACCCAATAGCGCTACATTTATAGTTAATTAGGCTGTAAAGAACAATATAACACAAATAGCAATAAAAGGTGATAAAAAAACGAGGCAATAATACGAACAATCCAGAAACACCGGAGAGAGCACAAGGTAATAATAAAAAAAGCGATGTTAAAACAGTAACAGTAAAACCAAAACACAAATGAAATCATATCCGTGTCCATGTTACCCCAAAAATAAATCCCTTTACAATTTTTGTTTGATTTTAAATGCCTCCATTTTTGAGTCATCCATTTAGCAGGCGTTCACCCATATGCCAACATTACGGGACTTCAACAACACAGTGGTAAATGCCCTGTGGAGGGAAAACCGGAATTAAAGAGGATGGCTCTGTCTGCCTTCTGCCACAGTGGCGCCTCGTCTGTATACTTCTAACACTTCTTAGAGTAGCATTTGAATGTAAGTGCTACCAAGCCGCGCTGTCTGCATTTTTTGAACTTCAAACACCTAATAAAGGGTTTCCGACCTTGCTGCAGGAACACAGGGAGTGTTCGTTTTTCAAAAGCATCCATTTAACAAACCGGGCGAATGGCAATATTCCCAAGCACATGGCATATTTCCAGTTTTGTTTGACTCGCGCACGGCTATGTCTCTGACTGTGTATTATTCCCAATAAATGAAAAGCCGTGCACGAGTGAATAATTAACGTAGGAGAATCCCCCCCCCCCCCCCCCCCCACCCCAAAATGACATGAAAAAAAAGCTGTGCTAAGGCTTTCAAAGCAAAGTGGAATGCTTTGAAAGCAAAGTAGATAGAAAAGCACATTTCGGCTAAGGCTTTTAAGTATACGTGCGCGGGTAAGTTGGCTTTTAAAGTGAACCGGACATAAAAGCGCATTGACTGGTTGTCAATGAATGTCTGTGAGATATGAGGGACTCCGAGAGGCCCCTCATCACATTATGCGTGGGGGAGACAGTCGGGGGGAGGCAGCATTTAAAACTGAGTGTTTTCTCTTGAAAGGCAAACTCAAATGGTCGAATCCCTCGGAGGTAGCTTATGGGGTATAGTATTGAAGGTAATAAATGGCACAACAGTTCTTTTGGTGACTGAGTGCCTTCATGTATGAGTCAATAAATTAATGAACTGGACCAAACATAAAGCACTTTCCACCCAGAGGGAAGACAAAAGCATGAAAACGTTGAGAATCAAATGCTTTTTTACTTCACGTGCCCTCTTTTTGAGTGACATCAAGGAAGGTTAAGGGCAGGGAGCTTAAAGCGGGAAACTTTTCTCTAGAGCTGACCCTTAAGTAAGAGACAAATTATTGGATAGGCATGAGGGCTGATAATCTCAATACCTCCCTGTTGGACTTGGCCTTTCCCCCCAAAAATTTTCGCTTTTGACCCCCTTGTCTGAAATGTCTCCCTCATGGGATTAAACCTGTATAGGCCATGAGTGGTGTGAGACACCTTGTTAAAAATGTAATGTCAAGTAATGGTGTGAGCACTTGTAAATTTCCCCATTTTAAAAATGCACCTGACTAAAATGTACTGTATTTAAAATGGATGCCATGGGTTTTGCCACTGTACTGCCATAGGTCAGCGGTCTAGCTATTATTGCCCAGCTACCCCTAGCTTTTGGAGGGAAAGCCTGGCACCCAGGGTGCTCACCCCCTCCCCTGAGCCAGTTTAGGTTAGTTTTGCCAACATTCTAGAAGGCTCTGGCACTGCCTGGGAGGAGGGTATAAATAAGAGGGATGTGCCACCAGAGAGTCAGTCAGCGCTGGGACAAGAAAGAGAGGGGACCTGCTACGAGGAGCTACCGCCACATGGGCCTGTGAGCTGGGCTCTGCTCCCCTAAAACCCCCTACTCTACTGTCCCCTGGGCCCATGACAAGGGAGGGCCCCTACCCAGGTCACTGAAGCTGTTTGGACCGGGTACCATGTCAGCGCTGTGTGGAGAAGCACCTAGGAGGTGAGGAGTGTGCCCCTGAGGAACTGCTGTGGGACTGTCTGCCTCCTTTGAAGCACCATGGGGAAGATTGTGCCCCCAAAAGAATTGTTGCCGGCTGAGGTGCTGAGAGGCCCTGTGAAAGCGCTGGGTCCCTGGGGCTGTTGTGGCCCTCTAGTGCTGAAAAGCCTGCCTATCAAGCGCTATAATTGCGAAGCGCTGGAGAAGTGTTAAATTCCTGCCCCCCCCCCCCCCCCCCCCCCCCC
The DNA here is from genome assembly GCF_964261635.1 of Lissotriton helveticus. Classification (NCBI taxonomy): domain Eukaryota; kingdom Metazoa; phylum Chordata; class Amphibia; order Caudata; family Salamandridae; genus Lissotriton; species Lissotriton helveticus. The sequence goes on along the minus strand of NC_136059.1, from coordinate 317,136,551 downwards.
TCTGTGTGGTCTGAGGAAGGAGCTGAGGTAGTGGGCAGAGGGAGAAGCAGTGCGCTGTGAATTGCGCCGGTTGGTGAAAAGACTGTGAGGAGAATTAGCGCTGGAGGAGCCTACCCTCGTTTTGGTGCGCTGTCCGCCATATATTTAATTAATTAAACAGGGAGCCTACCCCTTACTGCCGCTGAGGAGACAGTGGCGCTGCTGGAAGATTGCGCCGGTTGTAAATAGGCCGAAATCACAGCCGCGGCCCCCGCTGTGGTGTGCATCGTCGCGGCGGCCCCCGGTGCCAGGAGAGGGCCGCCGATGTGAGGAGAAGGCCGCGCTAGGCCTTGAAGCCGGCCCGACCCGCATCACGTGGCTGGGGCGCCGGTGACTTCTTCCGCCACGCCCCCAGCCACGCCGCGCAGGGTTTGGTCGACGCGGCCGTGCCCCTGAAGGCCGCGTCGCGATTGGCTTCCGGCCGGCAGCCAGAGCAGAGGAGCCGAGCCTAAGCCCCGGGTCCCTGTGAGGTAGGAGGGGGACCCGGGTGAAGCGACGCCGGTGCGGGGCCCCCGTGGTCGAGAGGGAGCCCCGGGAGAAGCGACCGGAGCGGGAGGCCACCCCGCCGGTCTGTGCCCTGAGAGAGGGGTCGGTGAGGTAGGCGGGGCCGGGGCACACTTTCGGTGCCTGCCCCGCCGCCCAAGAAGAAGCGACCTGACGGTGCTGCGGGGCTCCCGTGAGGTCGAGGGAGCCCCGATTGAGCCGCCCAAGCTCCCGTGAGGAGGAGAGCTCCGTTGCAAGTGCTGCGCGGCGGGGGCCTCGAGGCACATTGCCGGTGCCTGCCCTTACCGCGAAGGAGGCCCCGGACAGCCCGGTGAGTGTGGGCAACAGTTACGGTGTGGGGGGTAGAGAGGGCAACGGGACACAGGGTCGGTGTCCGCCTTCCCCCCCTGCCTCTATTGACTAAGTGGGGCCCAGGTGCCCAGAAAACGGGTAAAGGCTGCTAGCAACTGCTGCCTCAGACCCCAGGATACTAGTAAGGCCTCCTGAACTGCCTACAGAAGCCCCTGCTCATCCTAGAAGTCACAGGGCAATGGTTTAATAGTCGTAGCCAAGCGGGATGCTCATTGTCATGCACACTTTTGCCTGCTGCCTGATTTTCCTGGAAGGACTTAGGCCTGACATCCCAGTTATTTGTGTATGCCCGAGGAGGGTTTGCCCTAGGTTGAGGTTCTTATGCCTGGAAGTTAATGCCCCTGTTAGTGGTGGGCATCCCCAGGCGCTATGCTGATGAGGCTGACTGCCCCCCTCTAAGGAAGTGTTGCTCGCCTGAGGAGATATTCAGGGGTGCTCATGGAAAATGTGATACAGCCCTGGTGCATATGTTATTGATGTTTAAGGGTACTCCCTGTTGTGATTGCAGCGTTTGCTCTCCCAATGAGATGTTACCTGAATGCTAAAGGATTAGGATGGCACGAGGTTATCTGATTTACACTAAAGTGTTTAGGCCTGCCTAAAGAAAGCTGCTGACTTACGGCCTACAGTTATATGAGGTTACTGATGCCAATGCATGTTAATGCTTCCCGCCCGATGTTTGATACCCCTAGTTGATGGTAGAGGGAGCCTAGCTGTTTCCTTACAGGTGTTCCTGGTCTATGAGGAGGGCCCCTACCTGATATTACTGCTGGGTGAGGTATGTTCTGCCTAATGTTGGTCAATAGGTTGGCCGGACGTGTTATTCCAGGCCCTTGGTTATGCCCAGGTTAATGGGCCACCCGTGCTGATTTATTACAGGTGCTCCTATTTATGATGTACTGTGAAGCCCTGACGTTTTTCCCTTACAGGGGTTGGGTTGGCGTTATTGTGCATGATGTATATCTACGCTAATGTGGTATTTTGCAATTACAGCCCTCCCCTAAGGATGAGAGTCTGAGTTGGCCCTACCAGATTGGCCTCAGATCTAATGTCATTTTGATCCCATCCTTTTTCCTTTCAGCATGGACTTAGACTCAGCCCTTACTTCCCATGTAAATAATCCCCCCATTATACAATTGGCTCTGGCGCCAATTGGCGCCCTGTTGTGACACTACTGTTTTGCATTTTATTTTGCCTTGCAGGTTGGAAACACTACTAAACTACTTATCTTTTTCCAACTCAAACTGGTGTCCTGCCTCTTTTGTGGTGTGCCTGGTGTGTCGTCTGTGGGTACTGCGTGAGTGCTTCACATGTCCTCGAAGTTGGGCCTGCCCGCTTGGTTCCATGCTACCCCCTTGGAGATTTGGGTAACCCCCATTTCTTACACTCCCTTCCACAGAGAGGCCAAAGAGTGAATGGGGATTGGAAGTCAGAGGCCAAACAGTGAATAAAGCCCTCCAGCAAAAGACAACGAATTACGGGGACCCATAATGAGCAGGAAATGACTTAAGTGGGACCTTCCGAAAGACACCAACGACTAAGTGGGACAGAATACTAAATTCGGCTTTCTAGAGAAAGAGGCGCTCTGGACAGAAAAAGACTTTACAGAAAGAGTTCGGCGATTGTATTGGGCCAAAGATCGAATGGGTCTGCATTGAGAAGCAAATTATTTCGTGGGTGCCCTGGGAGATCGGTAAATCATTGAATTGATCCCAATTAAGGGGAGTACAAGAGTGTTCACAAAAGGCCCGGGCAAGCTTACTGGGGGCCGGGAGGAAGCGTACAGTTGTTCGACAGAACTAATGAAAACAAGTTGGATGGGGGCGGGGGAGTGAGTGAGTGGGAGGGAAGCGCTGGCGAAGCGTCGCGCTTCAAGAGCCTGGTGGGGGGGCAGGGGAGCGAGTGGGAGGGAGGGAAGGGGCATATGGGGATGGGGTGTGAGTGAGGCCAAGTGCGCGCCTTGCGAAGCGTCACGGTTCATTAGACAACATGCATTGGGAGGAATCCGGCTTGGAATCCTCTTGGTCAAAGAGTTTGTTTCAACTGTAATAGTTCAGAGCTATAAATAGCTCGACCTAACAAGCATCACATCTACGACCTTCTCACCGATGCAAAACCAGACATACTATTCATAACTGAATCATGGTTGGGAGAGGATATGGCTCCAGTCCTGCATGAAGCCATTCCTCTAGGCTATCAAATAATCACCCAAAATCGTATAGCCAAAATAGGAGGTGGTCTAGCTGTTGTATTCAGGCAAACAATACATATCACTAAAGTTGACAACATCTCCATAAAGAATTGTGAGGCTCTTCTAACAAGATGCAATCCTACACTGTCTTCCACCTGTAACTTCCTGCTCCTTTACAGACCTCCACCTAGCAAGGCAACTTTCCCAGACTCACTTCTAGACACAGTTTCAAACCTGATAACAATACACTCCGACCTATGCGTTCTGGGTGACCTTAACATTTGGTTTGATAAAACCAATATGTCCCATCCAAAAACAATAATCACCGGCCTAGACGCATTGAACCTGCATCAGATTGTCCACAATCCGACACACACTGCTGGACATATCCTAGATATGTTATGTTCATTAGCTTTTGTATAGCACTGGTTCACCATCAGGTCTCTTCGCGCTTCTAGGGGAGAATTTTACAACGGACAATGCGTGTAAGCTAGTGTGAACGAATTATTTCATAGTCGGTGCCTCCACAAACAAGATAGTCTTGAGTTTTTTCCTAAACGGAAGGAGGGCTGGTTCCTTGCGCAAATTTTCAGGTAAGTTGTTCCAGAGCTGTGGTATCAAGGTGGAAAAAGCTCTGCCCCCTTAAAGAGAAGAATGAAAGCGTGGGGTGACCAGGCGGCAGGCTACAGAGGAGCGGAGAGTCCGAGCAGGGATGTAACTCATCAGGCGGTCCTTGATGTAAGAGGGGGCCTGACCATATATGGCCTTATGGGCAATGCAAAGGCCCTTGAAAACTGCTCGCTGCCTAGTAGGGAGCCAATGTAATTTCGAGAGCAGTGGAGAAGCGTGAGCCCGTCTTGGTAGATCAAAAATGAGGCGTGCCGCATCGTTCTGCACAACCTGCAGTCTTCTTGTCAGTTAGCAAGGGAGACCGATGTAAAGGGCATTCCCATAGTCTAGCCTGGACAGTATTGTAGCAGAAACAATTGCCTGTAGAGAAACTGTGGTGAGGAGGGGGACAAGTTTCCGCAAACACCTCAAAAGCCCTGTGCAAGTATCAACCACTGTCGACACTTGATTGTTCATTGAAAGTTCGGCATCGATTTTAATACCCAAGCTTTTTACCACTGGAACTTGAGTAGGGGTGACTCCCAACTCTCATGGCCAAAACAGGTCACCCCATGGGCTATTGATGTGTGGGACAACCAGAATTTCCGTCTTATCTGGGTTTATTTTGAGTGAGTTGTCAGTCATCCAGCTCGCTGTAAAGCGCAAAACCTCTTGTATGTTTTCCTGAGTAACACTGGAGTTGTTAATCCGTACGAGGAGCTGGATGTCGTCTGCATAATTGAAGACCTGGCAGTCCAATTGGGCCAGAGTCTCCACCAATGGTTGTAGATATAGATTGAAAAGCAAGGGGGACAACGCCGAGCCCTGCGGGACACCACAAATCAAGGAGCCGGTGAACGATACCTGATCACCTAACTGCACCCTCTGCGTCCGATTGCACAGGAAGGATTCAAGCCATTGATAGGCAGGTCCCTCTATACCCAAATTGGCAAGACGGGACAAGAGGGTTTTATGCCTGACCGTATCGAATGCTGCTGACAGATCTAATAGAATCAGGGCACTCAATACTTTCTTGTCAGCCATAACCCTCATCTTATCCAGAACAGATAGCATCACCAGCTCTGTACTATGATGAGCTCTAAAGCCAGCCTGTCTGGGAGGTAGCAGTCTATGTTCCTCAAGGAAGGTGGAGAGTATTTTGAGGACATGTTGTTAAAGTACTGTAGCTAAATATGGGAGCTGGGAGATTGGCCTATAGTTTTTAAGGATAGAGGCATCCGCTCCTGGCTTTTAAAGTAGGGGGATAACTCTAGCCTCTTTCAGCACGGGAGGGAGAGAGCTTATTTCCAGGGAGGAATTTAGTAGCTTGAGAATAGAAACTTCTAAACGGGGAGCAGGCAGTTGAAAAATTCTCGCAGGGCACGGGTCTGCTGGCGAACCTAATTTCACCCGGTTCACAAGAGGGAGAAGAGATTGAGCATCCAAAAGGGGAAATTTAGCAAGGCGGGCTTCAGGGGAAGGGGGGGCTGTCAGTTGAGGGGAAGAGCCACGGCTAATTGAAGAGTCATTTTTGCTAATACTGAACTAGTTACCTTTCAACCTATAACTCCAGTCACATGGTCAAACCACCACTTGCTTGCTTTCCAACATAAAACAACACAAAGCGACTCACCTAAAACTACCTTGCATCCATCCACCTATCGGCCGTGGAACAAACTCAATTTGGAACACTTGGAAACACAACTAACATCCAGTATAAATCTGGAAACCATAAATTCTGTTCAGAATCTATATGAGTGGCTACATGAAACTTAACATCCTGATACCACTCAAAACCACACAACAGAACAAAAGAAACAAAGCGCCTTGGAGAAGCATAGCAATAAAAGACATAAAACAACAAATTAGAAAGCTGCAACGTACCTGGCTCAAAACAAACGCCAAACAAGACATACTTCACCTACAGAAAATTAACAGATTATATAAATCTGCTATCAGAAAAGCTAAGAAAAGGTACTATTCAGACAGAATTCAAAACGCTAAATGTGCAAATAAATAATTCTATAAAATACTCAATGAATTTCGAAAACCAAATTGCCTAGAAGGAACTCATCTTGTTACTCAAGATTTCACAGACCAACTGACAAATCATTACACGGACAAAGCAGACACGTTGGACTCTTACTTAAAACAGATACAAAGCACCAGCACTAACCCTTATACAAAACAACTATCCAAGAATGCTCTAATCAAGCCCCTCCGTTCCTTCCAACACATCTCACACGATGAATTTATGGACCTGGTCAAAGCAAGCAGGCCTGCCGGCAGCCCTTCTGACCCCTGTCTGCCACAAACTTTCAAGACAATTCTTTTAACAACATCTGCTGCCATTCCAGTAAGAAGAATCAACGATTCCTTAACAACTGAAATATTTCCAGAAGAACTCAAGTCATACATACGCCCTTTACTGAAGAAAGCAAACTTGGACCCGCTGAACCCTGACAACTACAGACCCATTACAAATGGACCTTTCCTGGGCAAACTGATAGAAAGAGCAGCGTTCTCTCAGAGGTCACAATTCATTGAGGAGAATGACATACTTTCAGATTTCCAAACAGGATTCCGTCTGGGAAGAGGCACTGAATCTGCCCTCCTTGCCATCTGGGATGACCTAAAGAATACAGTTGACCGCAACGGGGTTGCTGTGCTACTCCTCTTGGACCTCTCAGCTGCCTTTGACACAGTTGACCATGACACTCTGAAACAAAGACTTTATGAAGCCGGCATAGAGGGAACTGCTCTAGACTGGATCGTATCCTACCTTCGAAACAGAGCGAATGTCATCCATACCCCACCTTTCTCGTCCAAACCGTACTCCACAAAAGCAGGGGTCCCTCAAGGTTCTATCATCTCGCCCATGCTTTTCAACATCTACATGAAGTCTTTACCAGTACTGATCAATAAATTTCACCTCACGTGCTACAACTATGCAGATGACACGCAAATACTCCTTCAACTGGAATGCCCCAAAGACATTGGAAAATCACCAATTTTCAGCTGTCTCAGAGCCATGGATTAGTGGATGACTTGGAGCCATCTCAAATTGAATGCTTCAAAAACTGAAATACTCACGTGTGGCAATTGGAAAAATTACAACCCGCTTGCCGCATGGCCTGATGAACTGGGATCACTGCCTAAAGTATCGAATAAAGTAAGAAACCTCGGAATGACCATGAACTCCAAGCTGTCGATGAATGCCCAAGTGGATAAACTAGCAAGATCAAGCTTTGCTACTATAAAAACGCTGCGACCATTTTTCCATTTGGGATTTCCACACAAGGTCCAAGCTATCATCTCCCTTGTTCTATCCAAACTCGATTACGCCAATAGCCTCTTCCACGGATCACCTTTAACGACCATGAAAAGACTACAACGGGTTCAGAACTCGGCTGCCAGACTACTCTTGCATATCAAACCACGAGACCACATCTCCCCTGCCTTGAATGCCCTGTATTGGTTACCGGTTGCCAGAAGATCCACATTCAAGCTGCTTTGTATTACCCACAAAGCAATACATGGAATAGGACCACTCTTCATCAGGAATAAAATCACCAAACACATTCAACAAAGGAACCTCCGCTCTAAAGGAGCATCTCTCCTCAAAATCCCACCATACAAGAAAAAAAACATGGGTGGCACATCCTCTGTTCAAGCAGCCAAACTATGGAACTCTTTACCCCTCAACATAAGATCCACGACAACCACCTTATCTTCAGAAAACTACTCAAGATTTGGCTCTTCCCCACATAAGCACCATACGGAAACAGAAATTTACAGCATATGCCTCTTTATATAAGCATTTGTTTTCACTATAGATATGTACCTATCTTTGTGTATTACTTTATAAAACATGTAAAATAATTAAGAGAAAAGAAAAACAATAATATTAATCAATAAATAAAAATCATCTTTGGTCTACTTGTACATACTTCCATTGTGCATCTATGTACTTTGTTCTGTGTCTGTTACTTTTCCCCTGAAAAGCATATCCAATGCACTACCCTATTTCTCATCCTGTGCCTCTATCAATATATTTAATCTAAATATACTTACTTCCTTTATGTATCTATATACTTTCAATGTACCTATAGATCCATATATTTATCACTTTCTTCTAATTTAGCTTTTCCAATGCACTAGCCTATTTCTCAGCCTATACTTTGCTCAATATATCTTCTAGCCCAACCTTCTGACTCATCTCAAACTTCTTTCTACTACTCCTTCCAATGCACTACCTATCTCTCATCCTATACATCTATCAATATATCCTCTACAACCACTCTCTCATTTATCCCAAACCCCATACCACTACTATGATCGCCAAAATAACCCTTTCTAAACTCTCCCCTCTGACTCCTCCCCTCCAAAACTCCTTTTTACTCATCCAAAAGCCTCTTCCTACTGTGAAGACCTAAAAAAACTTTTAACTCTTTTATCCCTACACTATCCTTTTCAATCCTAATTAACAGACTAACATGTTCACTTTGTGGTAAATAAATAAATAATACCCTATTTTTGACTAGGCATATATCATAACAGATAGCTCAATAAATAAGAGTCAAGATTCGAGGTAGTAGGAGTTTGCAGGTTTATTACAGCATAAGGACAGGAACAGGACGACCTGCAGAAGGAACAGGATGACAGGGCCCGGCAGCTGCCGGGGCTGGGTCTGGGATGAGCGCGCTAACTTTTAATAACAATACATGAGTTTATATACATAACGCAAACACATAGCATTACATTGCAGTAGGCGTAACAGTGGGTGGAGCAGAAGGCGTGACGCGTAGCAGTCGCGAAAGATAAGAGTAAAAGTAGGTGTAACTGGGCGTATACATAGACATGTGGTGCAGACGTAACAGAATATGTCATGAATGGGGCGGAAACATTGGAGGGGGCTACTCAAGGAGCCGAGACCTCTAACCTGGTGGTGCGCGTAAACTGGCAACGACGTGTTACTAGGAGAAGCTGGGGGCTATGAACTCTGTGCTAGGAACAGAGACTAAAGTCTGGAGGGTCGGAGCGACATGTACCTAAACCCTATCTAGTATCTGATGTTTAGGGAACATGTTGATATAAACTGGAAATCAAGAGGGGAAAGGCTAACTTGATTCTAAGACTGGACCATGCATTTATTCTACATGTAGTGCGTGATGAAGAATATTAAATGACCATTAAATACAGTATTTCTCTAACGTGGAGACGAGAAGGCTAGACAATGACGGAAACTATTGATGCAGTTCAGTAGCTTAGGAATGCAGAGAAGGAGGACTGAACTGATAGCTGGAACTATAACATACTTTTGGCAGACTCAGAGGCAGAGCCAAGCTGCACCGGGCACTGCGAGGCAGGAAGTAAGTGAAAGGTCGAGGATACAGGTGGGGGCTGTATCGCTCCTCAGCGAGGCTTCAGGAGACAGGAGCTGAATCTGATGTCCAGGCCCTTTTGAGGCCTGGAAACGGGGACTTTATAATGGAATAACGTGCACACTGGGAAACGTGGCAACATAGTTTTACATAGGCCTGATATTCGTAGTATTCACGAGGACTGGAAACTGGCATACTAGAGGTGGACACAACTGTAATTGCGTCATTAATCAGACATGGGGAATAACATATGCATATTGGTCATGCACACATAACATATGATGGATGACACGTAGGGACACAGAACATGACAAAATTTACTTTTCCACATTCCCTCCTTGTCACTACGTTTCCATTAGGAAACATCAATATTCATGATACCATCTATCATTTCATATAGTATCATTTGCTCGTCTCGAATTTTCTTGGAACGAGATTTAGAACGGGGCTTGGGACTAGGAATACAAGAGGTAGCACACATGCCGCAAATCGCAGGGCCACATTGTATACAGAGGCAGCAGCTGAATATGATCGCTACTGCAATACCTAGAAAGGACAGGATTTTCCATCCCCATGCGGAAATTATATTCCAGAACCAACCGGACCATGTCCAGGTGCCTGGATTCTGGTGTAACAGATGGGCAATCTTATGGAGTCTGGTTATAGCTGAATAAACAGAGGGCGCGTTATTTGGAATGAAAATGCAGCAACTAGATCCGAGGACTCTACAGGCCCCGCCCCTATCGGCCAGTATGACGTCAAGGACGAGACGATTCTGTAAAACGACAATTCTCATAAAGGATTGCTCTTCGGTTAAGTTACCTAGAGCAGAGGCAGTCTCATCTACTACAGCTTCAAGGGTTCTTGTTAACCTACGAATTAGCTTACTATTTACAACTGTGCCTAAATAAGGGAACACACCTTTATCAATATCAATGAATTGTTCTGCAGCAGTTTCAGTATAATCGACAATCGGGAGATTTCTCTTGTGTCTAGTATGTACTAGGAAGGAATTCCTATGGTAGTCAGGTGGGGCTAGAAAAACAGGTGGCAGTAGGAAGGCAATGTAACAGGTTCCCTCCCAATCGAGGGGCAGACGAACATATGCAGTTTGACCACAAACAAAATAAGAATGACGTGAGGCTTTGAAAATAGATTTCCCACTGTCACTATACTGGACAACAGTAGTACATTCACTATGTCCTACATGTACGGAACCCTTATTTCGGACACATAATTCGCCTTTGACTGGTAGTACTGAAATAGCAGGTGAGTCTGGAGTAGTATCAGACTGAACATTCAGGACCATAAAATTCGACGAATAATTACCTAAATTATATACTTCATTTTCTAGATCTAAACCTGTTCTGTGGGGAAGACCTTGCTTGTCTGGGAAACATGTGCTGTTAAGAAAAGACATATCTGTTGAGGATGACGTTAAAGTGGACCATGCTCCACACGAACCATTATGTGAAAAAGGATAAGGAAAGAGTGGCAGAACTCCCTTCGGTGTCTGGAAAGGGGGGAGTCGACCACACACCCAGCAATTAGTGGCATTGCTGGTCTGGTGTGAGTAATGTAACATGCGGATAAATGAATTGTTACGCATAGCGAGGCGGTATGAATATTCGTGAGGAGGCAGATCACTAAATGTGTGCTCTACTGTAGCATTAGCAGACTTATTTACATGAAGAACTGGGAAATATAGGAAAAATGCGTAACTAGTGCAGGAAATCATTATGCTGAGAAACAATATGAAACTTAGAAAAACGATACATTTGATTGAGTTTTGACTAACTCTCTCACTATGGGGGTCTATTTTATACATGTCAGAAACAGTCTAACCGTTTCACCTAGGGGAGGACTTATACAATCAAACTGACTGACTTATTTTACTAGACCGGAGCTTTAACTTATACTCCTGCTGCGGAGTTTTCTCTACCAAGGGAGGGGTTGTATCAATGTCATTTGCGGGACAGTCCTTAAGAGCAATATTTTGGCAGTCCTTAAAATCCTGGGAAATGTTTTTAAAGACAGGTTTCAGTCCTTTAAAAAGTTTAACGTGAGAAAGGTGTATCCATCCTTTTCGGCCTTCCAACTTCACGGCTGTACGGGTGGTGAGGAGGACCTGACGGGGCTCTTTCCATCGAGGCTCCAGCGGACTTGATCTGTCAAAGTTACGGACCATCACCATGGAACCTGGAACGATTTCATGCGGTGCCACCTCGGTATTGTCTGGAAATGCGGCAGCAACCTGTGAACGACATGAGTTGAGGGCAGACATCAAGGAAGCTAGGTAATCTGTCAGCATATTACATGAAACATCAGTAATACTTCGGGGTCTAGGAGTACCCCACATGTTAGGGGGGCGGCCGAATACGACCTCATACGGGGACAGACCTGATCTGGAATGTGCGACCATGCGCATATAGAATAAAGCAACTGGCAGAGCTACTAGCCAGTCCACACCCTTATCTTTACATACTTTGGCGATTCGGATTTTCAGAGTTTGATTATGTCTCTCGACTAGACCGGCTGCTTCAGGATGGCGTACACAATGAAACTTCCACTGGTACCCTAGCAACAGGGAAACGTGCTTCATGAGTTCAGATGAGAATGGCTGACCGTTATCAGAATATACGACTCTAGGGAGTCCATATCGAGGGAAAAACTCACGAACCAACTGCTTGGCAGTGGTCGCGGCTGTGTAATCTGGGACTGGATATGCTTCTGTCCATCTGGACAAAGCGCATACAACTACAAGGACATACTTGAAACCTCGACATCGCTCCATCTGAATATAATCCATCTGGAGGACCTCAAAAGGGTGGTCAGGAGGCTGGAAACCACCTTGTTCCACCGGGACACTTTTACCTGGATTAAACTGACAACATATCATACAGGTACGGACTTTCTGCTTGGCTGCAGTTCGTAAATGCTTGTTGAACCAAATGTTCTGGATACTGTCTAACATAGCTTTTTCTCCTAAATGTGCTGGACTATGTGCGGTATTAATAATGACTTGAACCATAGAGTCGTGGAGAAACCATGTGGCTCTACCCTTTGTTAACCATCCTTGATCTGTCTGGACCCCTCCTTGTTCAGACCATTTCTTGATTTCATCGGGAGTAGCATGTAACTGGATATCTATGACATCTTGTGTAGGGTCCTTAACTATCATACATGTAATCGGATCTGGAGTGTGTGTCATGTTAACTGGAATGTCTGGAGTCTGTGCTGTAAGCTTGGCTGTGCGATCTGCTAGATCGTTACCTTGGGAAATAATGTCAGTAACTTTCGTATGTGCTTTGCACTTCATGATAGCAATAGATGTCGGTAAATGTATGGCATCTAACAGAGCTTGAATAAGGAGACCATGCTGAATCTTGGTTCCATGAGAAGTCATAAAACCTCTCTCCTGCCAGAGCACTCCGAAGTCGTGTACAACTCCAAATGCGTAACGTGAATCTGTGTAAACATTAACTTTCAGGTTCTTGGCGTGTATGCAGGCTTGTGTCAGAGCAACTAGCTCTGCTGCTTGAGCGGACAGGGTGTCAATACGGTGTGTTTCAATAACTTCGGTGTCAGTAGTCACTGCATACGCGGCGACTAGTTCTCCTGTACTAGTTCTCATACATGAACCATCCACATAAAGTGTCAGGTCAGGATCTGGTAACGGAATGTCTGTCAGGTCTTGTCTTGGCTTTGTCGTAATGTTAACTACTTCCACACAGTCATGTGGGTCAGGTTTTGAACTAACTGATGGTAACAGTGTAGCAGGATTCAGGACGTTGCAGCGTCTAATATCTATGTGTGGCTGGAACAGTGTCAATTCATAACCTGTTAAACGTGCAATTGTCAAGTGCTGAGTTTGTGTTCGGTTTAAAAGAACTTCCACTGAATGTGGGACTTGTACTGTCAAGGAGTGTCCTAAAACTATGGAATCACTTTGTCTGATAGCTAGTGCTGTGGCTGCAACTGACTTGAGGCACGCAGGCAACGCCTGGGCGACTGGATCTAGTGTGCTCGAAAAATAAGCACAGGGCTTGTATTGTCCTGCTTGATCTTGTGTGAGAACAGATAATGCTGTACCTTCACGTTCAGTAACGAAAAGTGTAAAAGGCTTACTGTAGTTCGGTGTAGCTAGAACTGGAGCTTGACATAAAGCTTTCTTTAACTCGTTGAAACTAAGTGTATGTTCAGATGTCCAAGGGAGAACAGTCGATACGGCTGCCTCCTGTGTCGTTAACTGTATCAGTGGCTTGGCTAGAAATGCATACTGGGGAATCCATTGTCTACAATAAGAAGTAAGGCCGATAAAGGCACGTACCTCCTTCTGGGTTCTGGGCTGAGGAAGGCTCGCTATTAACTGGATACGGTCTGGTGTCAACTGCCTACCCCTCTTGGACAGCAAGTGTCCTAAGTATACCACTTGCTGGACACAGAATTGAAGCTTCGAAGGTGACACCTTGTGCCCCATCTCGGCTAGGAAATACAAAACCGTGAGTGACGCTCGCTCGCAGTCACGTTCAGAACGGGCTGTGATCAGTAGATCATCGACATACTGGAGCAGGGCAGTGTCAGTTGGCATGTGAATGTTGTCTAGTTGTCTCTTGAGTGCTTGACTGTAAATACTAGGGCTTTCTGTGAAACCTTGAGGAGCTCGTGTGAACATATAGCTCCTTCCATTTAAACAAAATCCGAAAAGAAACTGGCTGTCTGGATGAATTGGAACACTAAAAAATGCATTCTTGAGGTCTATGACAGTGAAGAACATAGCTTCGGAATCAATGGCTGTCAATAGGGAAGAGATGTCTGGGACAACTGGGTACTGCGGAATAATACATTTATTAAGCTCTCGTAAATCAATCACTAATCGATATACTGGGGGTGCATTTGGATCAGTACGTTTCATGACTGGAATGATCGGAGAGTTACATACATTGGAGTCAGTTTCTACAACTACTCCTTGAGCGATGAGCTCGTCTATAATTTTGGATAAGGCTGCTACAGCCTCGGGTGGCAATCTATACTGCCTGATTCGTGGTAACACTACACCTGGTTTGAGAGTCACACGATAGGGTGTGATTTGCATGTAACCTACATCAGTTGGACCTTGCGCCCATAAATGCTGCGGAACTTTAGACAGTCTGGAATCAAAATCTCGTAATACATAGTGACCCTTAAAGTCACGTAGGAACAGACGTATTCCCTCTGGGGAACAACATATAACTGCACCTAATTCTTTCAGTGTTTTAATGCCTAATAGGTTTTCTGGACATGACTTAGTAAGTAACAGGTCAGTAGTGCGGGACAATGGACCTACTTCTAGAGTAACTGGCTTTGATATCTCGTTAACGATAGGCTTTCCTGAAAATCCAAGGGAAACATTTCTTGAGCCTGAGAGCGGAGCCCCTGGAACTTCGGCATGACTAATTGTGGTCCTACTTGCCCCTGTATCAATCAAAAACTTTCTGTCTTTCCCTAGTACTTGACTGTGAACATAGGGACCTTCTTGATCTACAGGTATCTCGATGAGAGGCAAGCCTACCTCCCTCTCTAGGCTGTTTCATGAATATGACTGGTACTCTGGATACTCAGACTGTGCATACTGGTACATCTGGGATGTAACATGCTGTGTTGCAGCAATAGGCTGCGGTACTGTAACTGTCTGTGGTGCATTCTGTGACTGCGGAGTCTGTGAAACTTGCTCTTGTCTAGGCGGACGTGGTCTTTCTTTAGTCTTACCAGTAGCTATGTTGTGTTTCAGGACTGCACACTCATTTATAAAATGACCTGGCTGTTTACAATAATTGCAATTCCCTTTAACGGGTGCTGCAGGATGACTGGCTTGATTCGGACCCCTCTTCTGACTGTCTTGAGGAACAGATTGTGCAACTAGTACTTTCATTTTCGTGTCTTTCATACGTTTTCTTTCGTGTTCTTGCTCTTCCCTGATTCTATTCTGGTGATACTGGAGCATCTGGAGCATCTGGGACGGAGTATTAGCTTGCCAGGTGCTTTCGACTTTCAAAACTCGGTTTTTAATTGGTGAACTTGAATTCTCGACTAATTTAGTAACGAAAAGGTGAGGGTATGACTCACTACTTGTTTTGAGACCACTGTTGATACTGAAACATTTTTCAAACCTAGAATAAAAATCACTAATATCTTCGTCTTGTTTCTGTTTACAGGCTGAGATTGCATCCCAGTCTTCTTTTCTAGTTGTCAATAATCTGGGTAAAACTTGAATCAATAATTCTGGTAATTCTTTACATTTATCTCCAAGACCGGTACCTGGTACACGTGCCTTGTCTTCAGCTTCTAGAACTGTCCAATCGATCTTTTTCTCTCCCACCTCCCATTCTTTTTCCTTTAGCTTTTCATACACCCCTGCGGGCAACAGGACCTTTAACATTTTAATGATATCTGGGTAAGTATATTCTCCCATACGGAGCATGTCTTTTAATTCTCTATGGAACCCTGCTGGATCTTTGTCATGACAGGGAATTAATTTCTTCATTTCAAGGAGTTCCATCTTTGTGATTGGAGTGTATACAAACACTCGCTGCATTTCGCCACCCGTTCCTTTAACTGGGTGGACTTCTCGTAACGGATTCTGTCTGTCTATGTAGAATGATTTACTTTCTGGAGGTGAGACATGAACAAAATGCGGGTTCAAGAATGTTCTATATTTGTGACGCTGTTCTAGAATGACACTAATTAAATCGGTACCTAGACCTCTCCATTTGTACTGGAGTAACTCGTTCAGGATATCATGTAACGGACCTGGATCAGAGTGTTGACCCTCATACAAAGTAATGAGGTGCTGAATCATATACATACCCACCAGTCGTTGCTCGGCTGGGGGCAATTTCAGAAACATTTGTGCCACTATTTCGTCTGGAAAAGTGGTAGAATCAGTAATCCATCGGACTGCTGATCGGACTAGTTCTTGTTCATGCATAGTACTTAACTCACTGTAACCGATTCGTGATTTCAGAATGTGATCGGTAGCTTGAAATACTTGTTCTAGGGAACCTTGTTCTGGTGCTGAATGATGGAAAATAGACTTGTGTTCTAGACGTAAATGGTGATCTGGAAATCTAGATTTTCCTACATACGCTATTCTGGCGGTATTCTCGTCGTCTTCCTCTTCAGGATCAGAGGTACTTTCTTTCTCACTTACTTGTGCTGCTTTACGCTGTTCGTGTATCTTTATTATCTCTCTACGGATTTTCTTGTACATACTTTCCATGGCACCAATAGTATTGTGCTTTCCTTCGGCAATATTATCACTCCACTTTGTCAGGATTTTCATTTCGGCTGGATCTTTAGACGGGTTATCTTGTTCTCTTATTAGACAATTAATTAAGAACTTTAATATCATGCGCTGAATCTCGGCTTTCCTTTGAGACATGGCATCACTAATACTTTCTGGATCATCCCCTGTACGGATGAAACGATATATTCTGTCTAGATCTTCTTTCATATTCGGCAAGGTGACTAGATACTCGGTCACCCTCCTTACGCGTACTGAGTATAAAACCATATTAAACTCGCCTGGAACTGGGTCATAGGCACATTCGCCAAGGGTTTGCCTGATTTCTGTAACAGACTTATTACTTTTAGGAGTACGCTGTGATGCTTGAGCATGTAATTCGAGTGCTGATAAACGCTTGTGTGGCGGCGGGGTTTGAGGAAGACCTCCTCCTGCGGCCCCTAAACTGGAATCATCAACTGATGCTTTCCGACCTGGCAGGGTCGGTAATTGTAACGTGGGCTGGACTTGTATGGCAAGCTGACCCGGGGGGGCTGTTAAGGGCACCCCGGTGTCTGGAGGAGCAGGAATTACCTGATTTACAGGGACTGGCGGAACGTGAACAGGATTTGCATATTCGGGGACTGTGTCGTCCAAATAGGACGAAATAAAAATATCAGCTGCGGTCGGTTTGTGACGTAGCTTGGTCGGAACTAATGGTGGCGGGAAATTACTGGATGTCTCTGGGGTCGCTTTCGGCAAGCCTTCGGCAAGAAGAGGATACATACCCTTAATGAGGGCATGCCTCTGTCTATCTGACTGTTCGGCTTTGACTCGTTCACCTATCTCGATTAATTCTCTTTCTTGGGCTCGTTCTTGGGATTCTCTACTTAACTCTGACTTTCTGATTTCTTTTTCGGTTCTTTTATGAGCTTCTTTGCGCCATAACTCGATGGCATCTTTCTGTGACTGTCTGGCTTTCTTTTTCCATAATGCTTCTTCTACTCGCATGATGCATTCGGGATCCCATGTACCCGATACGGGCCATCTATACTTTTCTTCTAACTGTTTGGTATAATCTACCCATAAATCTAGATACAATATGGCGCTTATGCCATGTTTCTGATACATAAAATGACCTGGACTGTCCCTGGGCGGGACAGGAACTGCTTCTTCTAACAAACCCTTTCTAGTTTTTAACTGACGTAGTCTCGAAAAGAGAGACATTGTAAACTTGAATCGGAACACAATACAATACACGAAAAACAATAACAATTGGGAAAACAATTCAGGCATACCACGACATTGGAAATACATTGAACAACATCAGAACATAACGGTTCGGACAGAATATTACCTGGAATACTAAGAACAGAAACAGAACAGAATTTCTCGAGAACGGAACAGACTAGAGTTACTGGATGCACTGCTGAAACAGTACGGAACATACCGGTCCCATAAAGGGACGCATCAAGACCCGTATCCACCTAGGTGAACACTTCGTTAGTGGGCCTGGGTACCACCAACCCACGGACCAGGAGTCAATTTAGACTGACCCTGTCTAGATACTACCCCAGTAATGGTACTCACCGGGCAGCAAGAACGGACGGCCTCGGACTGGACTGGACGGACGACGAACTTCGGACTTCAGTTACAGGTGGGCCTCCGGATACCTCGGACCTTGGACTCTTGGCTTGGGCTCTGGTCGGGACTCGCCGCGTTCCTCCACCGTCTCGTTTGGATGCTGGACCGCCTCCTCCGTCTCCTCCGTGGGCCTGAGGGATACTTGAAGCAGAAATATCTGCCAGTGCACGGAAGAGTTCCGTCACGACTGCAGAGGGTCAGGGGGTCGGCGTGGCTTCACCGACGCGTGGGGAAAGGGCAAGTCCCTGTTCGGGCGCCATTATGTGGTAAATAAATAAATAATACCCTATTTTTGACTAGGCATATATCATAACAGATAGCTCAATAAATAAGAGTCAAGATTCGAGGTAGTAGGAGTTTGCAGGTTTATTACAGCATAAGGACAGGAACAGGACGACCTGCATAGGAACAGGATGACAGGGCCCGGCAGCTGCCGGGGCTGGGTCTGGGATGAGCGCGCTAACTTTTAATAACAATACATGAGTTTATATACATAACGCAAACACATAGCATTACATTGCAGTAGGCGTAACAGTGGGTGGAGCAGAAGGCGTGACGCGTAGCAGTCGCGAAAGATAAGAGTAAAAGTAGGTGTAACTGGGCGTATACATAGACATGTGGTGCAGACGTAACAGAATATGTCATGAATGGGGCGGAAACATTGGAGGGGGCTACCTAAGGAGCCGAGACCTCTAACCTGGTGGTGCGCGTAAACTGGCAACGACGTGTTACTAGGAGAAGCTGGGGGCTATGAACTCTGTGCTAGGAACAGAGACTAAAGTCTGGAGGGTCGGAGCGACATGTACCTAAACCCTATCTAGTATCTGATGTTTAGGGAACATGTTGATATAAACTGGAAATCAAGAGGGGAAAGGCTAACTTGATTCTAAGACTGGACCATGCATTTATTCTACATGTAGTGCGTGATGAAGAATATTAAATGACCATTAAATACAGTATTTCTCTAACGTGGAGACGAGAAGGCTAGACAATGACGGAAACTATTGATGCAGTTCAGTAGCTTAGGAATGCAGAGAAGGAGGACTGAACTGATAGCTGGAACTATAACATACTTTTGGCAGGCTCAGAGGCAGAGCCAAGCTGCACCGGGCACTGCGAGGCAGGAAGTAAGTGAAAGGTCGAGGATACAGGTGGGGGCTGTATCGCTCCTCAGCGAGGCTTCAGGAGACAGGAGCTGAATCTGATGTCCAGGCCCTTTTGAGGCCTGGAAACGGGGACTTTATAATGGAATAACGTGCACACTGGGAAACGTGGCAACATAGTTTTACATAGGCCTGATATTCGTAGTATTCACGAGGACTGGAAACTGGCATACTAGAGGTGGACACAACTGTAATTGCGTCATTAATCAGACATGGGGAATAACATATGCATATTGGTCATGCACACATAACATATGATGGATGACACGTAGGGACACAGAACATGACAAAATTTACTTTTCCACAACTTCTCAAATTCCATTTTCAACTATACTAATATACTGCCCAAATAACTGAATAACAGAACTACTACTCAAATTACTTCATATTTATACTATGCTAATTTTCAACACTAATCCTTTATAGGTTCCGTAGTGGCGTGCTACTCGCCAGAAAAGCGCTTCAACACCCATCAGGGGTAACAAGTGCTATATGAATGCAAATCTTTCTTCCCCTTTTATCCCTCCGCTATCCTTCTCACTCCAAGTAACAGACTAATATCCACCACTGAAATTACTTCATATTTCACCATATTAATTCACCACTAATCCTTTTATAGGCTTCCTGAATAGCGTGCGTCAACAAGCGATAAATAAATACAAACCTTTGTCCTCAATCCTTCTGCTATCATTCCAAATCCAAATAACTGACTAACCTATCCACTACTTAAAATGTACTTGTATGTTTCACTATACTGATTCAACACTAATCCTCTATGGGTCCCGGAGTAGCGTGCTATCCGCCGAAAAAGCGCTTAGACGCCTCGTCAGGGGTAGTGAGCGCAATATATAAAACCAATTACAATACAATTACAATGTTCAGAGAGGTGGGCCTTGGCATACTCAGCCAGTAGCTCCTGGAGCCCTTGTTTGGTTGGATGTTGTCCCATTGGTATATTTTTAAGTCTACATAAGGACCTTATCTCCTTGAAAGACAAGTGTAGATAAGGGGTGAGGTCGAGCTCCTCAACCAGGTCCTGCATGTTAGAGTTATTTTCACTAATAGCTGGCCCTTTTGAGACATTCTAACAAAAAGTTCAAACCCACTACCCTTGACTATAGTGACTTTTATTTTCTAAAATTCTAAAGGGCCTTAAGCAAGGCCCTGACAAGACTTATAAAAGTTTTTTTTTAAAAATGCCAAATTTAAAAAAATCGGAATTCTAAAGGCAATTTAAGAGTTCTGTTGTGTGATCAGATGGTAACCAAGTAGTCCAACAAATGCAAGTTTGTATCCCACCGCTGACCCACCAATGTAAGAAACTGGCTCTATATATACTGCACCAAAGTGAGGTACAGTGTGTATAGAGTCCAAGGGTCTCCAGAGGTTTGGCAGAGGTTAAAATTAGATAGAACCTTACTCTCTAAAGTGGTAGCTTGGTTGAGCCGTAAGGCAGTATCACAGGACAGTATTAAGCATTTTATGTACACACTCAGTCAGCAAATGAATTCACACACTCAAGAACTGAACTCTAGGCCAATTGTTTTGTATAAAAGTTTTTATTTCTAGAACCAAGCAAGCCTGGTACAGGTAAGCACAAAAATACTTTTCAGTAGTAATGTACTTGTATGAACACAGTTCAAGATTGCAATGTAACTTGTACTGGTTTTGGTTACAGTTGTAAGTAAGCAGTTTACAACACATTGCAGGTATAGTACATTCAATTGAATGGGCTTTTTAAGTAAAATGTAGTTAATTACTTTTCATATTACTTTTGCTAACACAGGACTGGATCCTAGATTCAGCCCTGGGACATTTCCTGAAAACAGGCGAGTAAATGCGTTTTGGTTAAAGCTACGATTTTTGAAGAATATTATTGCATTTCAAAAGTTGACACTTAAAAACCTTTTCACATAGAATCACCAATGTTATCCTATGGGAGGAAATTGACTTAGCAGGTAAGTTATGTTATCGATACTTTTTCTTACTTGGTGCTGGATCCTAGATTCAGCACTGGGACATTTCCAGAAAACAGTTGAAAAAATGCGTTTTTGTTATTCGGCTGATCTTGAACGAATATTTGTATTTTTCAAAAGTCGACACTTCGAAACTTTTTGGGAGAAAGTGTCAATGTTATCCTAGGAGGAAAAATGAGTTATCGGATTCGAGGTAAGTAATCAGTCTTTTGAGTTAGGGTTCTGGGGTTAGACTCGGGGTCTCCCAGGGTCAGTGTTGCACCCTCAGTGGCACTAGGTCGGCCGGGTGCAGAGTGTTGAGGCCCAATGTTATTCTATGGGGTATAGAGGGACTCCGGTTGGTGGCTGCTGGCAAGCAGGCCACATGGTTGTGGGAGCTAAGCTCCTAGGGTTAAGCTCAGGGCAAGTTGGGGACCCAGTTAGCACAAAAGGGGCACCCTCAGCGGCACTAGGGTGCTGTTTTGAGGTCGGGTGCCCTGTTGATTTCAATGGAGATTCTCCGGGACAAAGAAACTGCAGGCTCTACCAGAAGTGACCACCACTTTGAGGGGTAAGTTGGGATGGTTAGGTACTGCTGGGTTGGGCGCACAAGAACGTTGGATTTTCTTACCCGCTCAGGTCGCGGTAGTGGGGCTCCTCTGGATTGAGGCTGCAGGCATCGTCTAGAGGCAGGTCAGGGGTCGCTGGATCTCGGGTCAGGATCGCCGGGGGGACGTCCTCGTGGTGTTTTTCACTCTAGCTCCGGCCTGGTTCGGCGGGTGCAGAGTGGTCTGGATTCTCAGTTCCTGGCTGGCACCAGAAGCTGCAGTTCAAACACGTCTGGTGTTCACGGGAGAAACCGCTTGGAAAGTCGATGCAGGCAGGTCCTCCGGGGTTTTTGAGGTTGGTGGCCGCTGGACACGCCGGGGTTTTGAAGGAGCAGGTTCGAGGGGAGACAGGCCTGTAGGGCTGGGGCCAAGTCAGTGGTCTCCGTCCTCTTGTTAGCGCTGCATGGCTTCTCGTCCTTCTCCTTCTGGATCTAAGGAAGGTACAGGGTGCCCCTAAATACTAAATTTAGGGTGTTACAGGTGGGTAAAGGGCAATGGGTCCCTTCCCTGGGGTGGGTACACCCCCTATTCTGCCACTCTCCAATGGGAGGGGGGCAGGAGCCTGTCCCTGGTTGGCTGGGTACCCCCCCTTTCTCAAGATGGCGGGGACTCGAGGTTGTGCTTCACCTCGCCTCCCCCACGTTAGGGTTGGAGTTGGCAGAGGTGGGCACACCTCTCTTCCTCACTTTGTTTCTCCCGCCCAAAGTGGGAGGTAGAACCAGTGGAGAGCAGTTGCGGAGTACAGCAAGTGATCTGGAGAGGCTCACAAAGGCGGTATGCCTTGGAAGCTTCTCCTTCTTGAACCCTGCCCCCCTGGGGAGGAGGCTTGGCACCTCGTCCCAGGATGTGCATTGTTTCAGGCCCCTGAGAGCGGCAAGCTCTTGACCCAGGGGTCCAGAAACATGTCTGTTGGTGGCAGCCTCGGCAGCCACCCAGTCAGGTCATTGGGAGTTGGTCAGGTTTCAGGGGGCTTCTCGAAGAAGCCCTCTGTCGTGCATTTTACATTTAATTCCACACTGGCATCAGTGTGGGTTTAATGTGCTGAGAAGTTTGATACCAAACTTCTCAGTCTTCAGTGCATCCATTATGGTGCTGTGGAGTTAGTGATGACAAGCTCCCAGCACCATATACTCTGAATGGCAGCACTGCACAGGGATGTGTGCCATGTCGACTCTTCACTTTGTTCCACACCAAGACACTCGGCCTGCAAAGGCAGTGTGTGTGTGTCAGGGTACTGGGCCTCTAAGGGTAGCACAATAAGTGCTGCAGCCCTTTGGGGCCTTCTGTGGTCACAGTGCCCTGGGTACCTGTGGTACCATTTACCAGGGGGTTACCTGTGGCCAGAGATGCCAATTTGGTTTAGGCTTCAATGCAGTTTTAGGGAAGGAACACAGGCCCTGATTGGCAGGAACCCAGGGCACACTCTGTCAAAGCATCAGCAATTCAGCAAAAAGTGGGGGCATACCATGCAAGAAAGAGGGCACTTTCTCACACAGATGCTTACTGGTTAAGTAACCTTTTCCTTTTTAAAATTGGTCTGGATCTCCTCCTTGAGTCGTGTGTCCCTTATTGATCACTGTTATGCAGTAGACGTCTCACATTCCTCTGTGTTGGGCCTAAGGCTGCTCACCCACACTACCACTAATAGAGCACTTTAAGCTTTACATTGAGCCGTGTACACTTTTGCGGAACCCCTGGACTCAGTACACAGTATAACCACCTAGTGGCAATATCATATACAGAGACCGCTTTCTACATATATTTACTGTGAAATATCACTGTGACATTGTGAAAAATGAGTATAATTGGGAAAAAAAAGATTGAATGAATGTAGCTATTTCTTCTCCATCAATTTTATAGTCCGTAGATAAGCATTCCACCTGCCTTGTGGGTAGAGCAAGAAGAAGAGCTAGCGAGCTACTAAATTGACACACTGCTTTTACTAGAACATTTCTGCTTATGATCTCCTGTTCTCAAATTTCTATTTTGGAAGGAGATAATTGGAAAGGATAGACCAGCCCAATTGCCTTTAAGGTTTGTTTTTTTTTTAATCAAATTTGGTTATATTAAAACTAAATGTTTTAGATAAGCATAAAAGCATAGTTTGCCATATGAACTTCATATTAATAAACGTACTGGGTAAACCTGCAATCGGAAACTAGAATTTGTTCTATAGCTCTCCTTTCTGCAAGTCTTACAACAGAACGAGTGTTTAGAAAACACTTTTAAAATATGTTTATAATGTCAAAGTTGAACTGAGTTTGCAAATTTTCAGGCGCTATGAGGAAGACATGTATTGGAGGCGTATGGAAGAGGAACAGCATCACTGGGATGATAGACGCAGAATGCCTGAAGGATTCCATCATGGTCCACCGGGTCCCCCAGGTCTGTTGGGAGTTAGACCTGGAATACCACCTCAACCACAAGGACCTGCAGTGAGTTTTTTGTTTTTCTGTGACATGTATCTGGGTTCCCATTTATCATCTGGGTTTAAGAGTCTTTTAGTCATTGCATGTTCTTTAATAAAAATTGATGTAAACCTCCATTACAGATGAACATAATGTTCGAGGCATTTGAGCTGCAGATACTACACTTTTGCATTAGATCGCCACCTGGTGTTGGGCTCAGATGATTGCATGTTGTTGTCCTCTTGGGAGAAGTCTTTTGTAGTCACGAGATAGGTGACTCCTCCCTTGGGCGATAGTGCGCATGGGCATCGACTCCATCCTTAGATGTTTTTTTTTCCGCCACTGGGTTCGGATGAACTTTTTCCGCTCCGCCTCGAAATCTACTTTTCAAGTACTTTGAAGCACAAAAAATCATAAAAACTTTACTTAACTAACTTCGATATCGACTGACATCGTTTTGACTCCATCAGCCCGATTCCGGTCGTTGACGCGGGTCGTTGGGCATATCCACGCCGTGAGGCCTACACCTCATGATAAGGACGCCATTTAAGAAATGCATCAAGTGTGGAGCAAAGTTTCCACACAGTGACCACCGCGAGGTCTGCAACCTGTGCTTATCGCCAGAACACGACGAATCCAGCTGTACAGCCTGCGCGTCCTTTCAATCCAAGAAAACCATCCGAGATCAGAGGGCCCGTCGACGCAACATGCAGAGATGAGCTCCGGAACCGGTAGACTTCTTCGAAGAGGTTCCACTCATTCCCGAAGAAGATTCCGATGATCTCCAAATCGTATCAGAGGCAGACTACTCAGATGACTCCATACCATCCGGTCAGCGTGTGAGTACTGCTGCCCCTGCACCACACACAGCACCCAGATCGAAGGCAAAGGTCAACACTCCGCATCCGGGGCCCAGTCGCGACCGAAAAACCACTTCGAAAGCCACACCATGGAGCCCGGCTCTGAAGAAAGCAGTTAAGCCTTCCAGTAGCTCTTTACCGAGCAAGCCGCACGTGTCGATCCCACCAGCTCCCTCGGCACCGACACCGAAAGAAGTCTCGGCTCCAAGACCGTCGACTTCGAAAGACAAAGTTGCGAAGCCAGCGTCTGACGCCTCGAAGCCGACTGGACCAGCTTCCACTCCGAAGACATCGTTTTCGGTACCGAAACCGACAAGGCCTGATTACGATGCGCCCAAGCCCTCGAAACAGCCTACGACACCGAAAACAACCCCTTCGGTGCCGAAAATTACGCCGTAGGACAATGTAACACCTCCTAAGGCTAAAGACAAGCAGCAACCTCGTCCGGAACCGAAAAAATCGGCGCCGACAAAGGTTCCACAAGGAGAAGAACTTTTCCAATCAGATCCTCTGCAAAAGATCTACATTGACCAAAAAACAGGTGCTGTATCGACTATACCACACAAGAAGAGGAAGGCAGATACAACACCCACACCTGTAGTACCTGCCACATCTCCTATGTACCCTTCTTCTCCTATCCCCTGTTCCTCTTAACATTTCACCACAGATTTCTCCTCCACATTCTCCTACTCTGTCTTCACACTCACCTCAAAACGATGATGAGTATACCCAGATGAGCCTTTCCCATACCCTTTAGATGATCCAGACTGGGAGTACCCAAACCCAAGGGATGTTCCTGATATTCCTGACCCACAGTCCTACCCATCAAAACCTTTTCCTCCAGAAGATAACATTGGTTTTGGAGACCTATTGAACAGAGCTGCCATTTACCATGGGGTCACTATGCACTCTGAGGCAGAGGAGGATTTTCTATTAGACACATTTGAACAATCGCAAAGGTCTGTTCAAATTCTTCCTATGAGTAAAGGGGTCATCAAACATGCTCCAGAGGTATTTAAAGACCCTGTACACACTAGGATCCTAAACCCTAGAATTGAGAAAAAATATAGGCCTGCACCTGCCGACCCAACCTACATTAAAGGACAACTACCATTAGATTCACTAGTTGTATCAAATGCTAGGAAAAGGGCAAACTCATAAACATCAGGTGAAGCACCTCCACCTGACAAAGAATCTAAAGTCATAGATGCCTCAGGCAAAAGAATAGCTGCGCAAGCTAACAACATATGGCGTATAGCTAACACACAAGCCCTCCTTTCAAGATATGAAAGGGCTCATTATGATCAGTTAGAGAAACTATTAGAACATCTACCTGACCAATATAAAACGCAGGCAAACGACCTTATACAAGAAGGCAAGCTAATTTCCAATGCCTCAATCAAGTGTGCACTTGATTTGGCAGACACTGCGTCTAGAGCTGTGAACACTAGTGTCCTGCTTAGAAGACATGCGTGGCTACGCATTTCAGGATTTAAACAGGAAGTGCAAACTACCATTTTAAATTAACCATTTAATCAAAATCAATTGTTTGGACCAGAGGTAGACACAGCACTTGAAAAGATGAAGAAGGATACAGAGACTGCCAAATCTATGGGAGCTTTACAGTCCACACAAGCTAGAAGTTCCTTTCGTCGCTCCTTCTACAGAGGAGGCGACAAACAGACTGGAGCAGACAACACAACAGCCTTCAAATCTAACACACAAACATCCTCTAACAAAACAGAGACTTCCCTCTGCTTCCCCAACAGCATTCCACTCCTGTGGGGGGCAGATTAACACAGTTCCTACCTGTCTGGAATTCCATTACAACAGACAAGTGGGTAAGTCAAATGATCCAGTATGGCTACTGTCTCGAACTTACAGCAACCCCTCCATACATACCACCCAAGCAGTGTCCAATGTCTGCAGAGCATCTTACTCTGCTCAAACAAGAAGTCCTGACACTAAGACCAATTCTCGACCTCAGGCCCCTCAATCATTACATACAGTCAGATCATTTTCATATGATCACTTTACAGCAAGTGCTCCCACTGCTGCAACAAGGCGATTTCCTTACAACACTAGACCTAAAGGACGCCTACTTCCACATTCCTATACATCCTGCTCACAGGAAGTATCTAAGGTTTGTACTAAAAGGACAACATTATCAATTCAAAGTCCTTCCATTCGGAGTTACAACAGCACCAAGAGTATTCACAAAGTGCCTAGCAGTAGTAGCAGCACATCTCAGGAGACAACAAATACATGTCTTCCCTTATCTAGACGATTGGCTCATAAAAGCAAAGTGATTCAATCAATGTGTTCAACACACACATCAGACAATTTAAACATTGCACGACTTGGGGTTTACAATAAACTACACCACGTCGCACCTGCAACCCTCTCATACACATCAGTATCTAGAGGCTACAATAAACACGTCCACAACTCTAGCATATCCCAGTCCAGCAAGGATACAGAGCAATCAGGCCTTAGTCACAAGCTTCCAACATCAACACTCTCTCCAAGCCAGAGTGTTCATGAGGCTAATAAGCATGATGGCATCTTGCATCTTTATAGTACCATATGCAAGACTGCAGATGCGTCCGTTACAGGAATGTCTAGCACAACAGTGGAACCAGGCTCAAGGGCAACTAACAGACATGGTGTTGGTAGACAGCTGCACACATCGCTCTCTGCAGTGGTGGAACACCAAAAACTTGACAAAGGGACGGCCGTTCCTCGTCTGTTCCACAAATAGTGCTCACAGCAAACGCATCTCTCACAGGATGGGGAGCCCATCTCCTACATCCTACAACTCCTGGACAATCGAACATTCAACAGAAATTGTTCCATATCAACCATCTAGAGCAGCTAGCAATATTCTTAGCACTCAAAACATTCCAAGTACAAAACAAAGCTGTATTAATCCGGAAGGAACCCATGACAGCTATGTATTATATACAAAAACAGCGGGGGGACACTCCCTACAACTGTCCCAGCTTGCACAGAACATTTGGAGATGGGCCATTCCACAAAATATATATCTGCTAGCAGAGCACCTTCCAGGAGTACACAATCAGATAGCAGATCTGTTGAGTCGGCAGACACAACAAATTCTCGAATGGGAACTACATCCGCAAGTTCTTCAACCATTTTTTCACAAGTGGGGTCATCCAGACATAGATCTTTTCGCCACACACGAAAACGCAAAATGCCCAACCTTCGCCGCCAGGTTTCCACACCCGCTGTCCAAGGGCAATGCGATATGGATAAACGGGTCAGGCAGATTTGCGTACGCTTTTCCGCCACTACCACTAATACCATTGATAGTACGCAAGCTCAGACAACAGTCCCTAAAATTAATCTTGGTAGCTCCCACATGGGCACGCCAACCGTGGTTCACCACACTGCTAGAACTCTCTCTAGTTCCACACCAAAAATTACAACTGACACCTTCCCTGCTAGCGCAGAACCATGGAGACATCAGACATCCAAACCCAAATCAACTGAATCTGGCGATCTGGCTCCTGAAGTTTGGTTATCTTATCCTACCACCAGACTGTATGAACATAATTAAAGAAGCCAGGAGACCTACTACCAGAGCTTGTTATGCTGCTAAATGGAAGAGATTTGCCATTTATTGCAACAATAACCAAATTGATCCCCTGAATGCTTCTATCCAAAATATCATTTGCTACCTTTTACATTTACAAAGATGTAACTTGGCATATTCATCCATACGCCTGCACCTTGCAGCAATTGCAGCATATTTACAAAAGACATCTGTCTCTTTTTAGAGTATTTGCTATTAAAGCATTTATGGAAGGATTAAAATGAATCATTCCACCCAAGTTACCACCTTCTCCAATATGGAACCTAAACATTGTTCTTACAAGACTCATGGGTCCCCCTTTTGAACCTTTACACAAATGTGAACTGCAATTCCTCACATGGAAAACAGCTTTCCTTGTTGCTATTGCCTCTCTTAGAAGAGTAAGTGAGATACAAGCTTTCACAATACAAGAACCATTTTTACAACTACATCGTAACAAGGTGGTTCTAAGAACTAATCCTAAATTCCTTCCAAAAGTGATTAGTCCTTTTCATTTAAACCAATCTGTAGAGTTACCGGTGTTTTTCCAAAACTCTGACTCTGTAGCAGATAGAGCTCTTCACACACTAGGTGTTAAAAGAGCTCTTCGCCACTATATAGACAGGACTAAATCTTTTCGAAAGACAAAACAGCTATTTGTATCTTTCTCTCCACCACATAAAGGCAACCCCATTTCTAAGGGTGGAATTGCAAGGTGGATTGTAAAATGTATGCAAATATGCTATCAAAAAGCAAAACTTACATTAACAGTTCCTCCTAGAGCGCATTCCACATGCAAGCTAGGAGCCTCTATGGCTTTCTTAGGGAACATCCCCCTAGAAGGCAGCAACATGGTCTACAACACACACCTTCACTAAACACTACTGTGTTGATGTACAAGCCAAGCAGCAAGCTGCAGTAGGTCAAGCTATCCTTAAAACTCTTTCAAACTACTGCAACAGATACAGGTGACCACCGCTAGGGGAGACACTGCTGCACAATCAATGCAAAAGTGTAGTATCTGCAGCTCATATGCCTCAACGGAAAATGCTACTTACCAGTATTCATCTGTTCTTGGAATGTAGAGCTGCAGATCACAACACGCCCTCCCGCCTCCCCTGGACTTGTATCTGTTCCAGTTTTATCTTACTTAGATGCACACGCATGGACATCCTTTTTCTTTACTTCTACTAACTCCATCATAGCGAAAAACAATCTAAGGATGGAGTCGTTGCCCATGCGCACTATCGTCCAAGGGAGGATTCACCTATCTCGTGACTGCAAAAGACTTCTTCCAAGACGACAACATGCAATCATCCGTGCCCAACTTATGAAACAAAGTATTTTTTTTTATTTTATCTTGTATTTCTTTTGCTCTATACAATTATGACTTCATTCTTGATCACAGAAAGAGAATGGAACACATTCCACTAGGACCCACCATCACCGTACCTTTCATAGCTTTCTCTGAACCTTTTCTGCAGTGCCTGTAAGCTCCAAATCAACAATAACCTCGCTTTTATCGAACATTCCTCACAAACATCTGTTTTGTCGTCCCCTTTGATCCAGTGAAGCTGTTGAGGGCTCACTTCTTGTTGGGCTGTGTTAAATACTAGAAAGTGATAGATCTAAATGTTTGAGCCAGTGCTTGTTCATGACCGAATGTTGCCTTGGTTATTGTTAGTTTCTTCTTTTTTCACCTCTTTTGTGCCAGTATCGAAGGATGCAAACGGTATCCAAATAAGTCTGCCTTTGCTTCCAAGGAGTGTTTTTTGGCCTAAGCTAGTTTGCTCAAACGCAATGCATATGAGATCTCGATTATATTTGTGGCTAAACGGTGCATTTGTTGCTGGGCTAAGATTGGTTTGTGCATGGTTGGTCATCTTTAATTGTACAGATAAGCAAAAATAAAAATACTGCTGGAAGGATTTCTGTGTTGTCGTACTATGTAAAGAACCCAAAATAAAGCAAATGCAAACCGAATTTCAACATGGTTGACTCTAAAAATTACCTTTTGCACTTCTCGGTCACCTGCTTTTGCACCTTCTGTCACCTGCTTTTACTTGACTAAAACGTGGTATAAAGGTATATTTGCAAAGTAATTTGTTATTTAATAGAATTCTCTTATTTGTTGTTAAAATTGTATTTATCGATTTAATAGAATTTATGAAGCTTTGAAGACAACCTTTATTTATATCATCTACAAAAAAAATTGACATTTCTTCACCTGTCAAGATTGACTACGCTGTACTTTTTTTTTTGTAGCCTCTCCGCCGTCCTGATTCATCTGATGACCGCTATGTGATGACAAAACATGCCGCCATCTACCCCACTGAAGATGAGCTTCAAGCAGTGCAAAAAATTGTTTCAATAACGGAACGTGCTCTGAAACTTGTTTCCGATTCTCTGACTGAGCAAGAAAAAAACAAAATCAAGGAGAGTGACGAGAAGAAAGATCTCATCAAAGACAGGTTGGTCTGGGAATTGTTTTTCCCATAAATGTTTGCTTCACAAGCATTCACTGCTCTGTCATAATTAGTATATTTTGCCTGTAGTATTTAAACATAATTACTAGAGACTGATGTCTTTACCTTTGAAAGCTACAACTATCCTCTGTTTCAGCCAGTTAACACAATTTCTACAGTGCAAATCTTTTTCTTAAACAGTAAAATTGATTGCTGTAATGAAGCCCATGGCTTGGGAAAGCTGTCCCCTTTCTCAACAGCGTGTTTTCCTACAGTGAACTGGAACTTTCATATATTCACATGCTTGAATCATTCCCCGTCGTCATGATGGAAGTCCCCGGTACTTAAAATAGTAGTAATAGACTTAGTAGAAGTAATAGTACACTTAGTGGTATAGAGTGGTAAGGCCTAGGCCTCTTAGTTTATTAACTTATCATGGTCATTGTTAAAGAAGAACCAAAGTTTTGCCCCAACCAATCTGCATCAGTCACCCTCTAGAATCCTCCAGAGAGGTCAGCACCTCAGATTTTCTACTGCATGTTGTGCTAATGGAGTCTCCTCTGAGCTCTGCTCAGCTTTCTCCTCTAAAGGACATTTTCTGGATTTCCTGTCAGGAAAGTACTATAGTTTGATTATATTGGAATTAATAGAGTGCCCCCGCAAAAAGACACTTGGGCAGAGCGGTTGATGCGGTAAGGGGACGGAAGGAGACTCTTTTGTTTTTAACAAGTGGGGACAAAGGAAAAATGCGCACAACGTCCTGCTTCCTGGAATTCCGCATTTCATCATCGCCTCGAGACCCAGAACCATATTACTGCATTCTGGGTCTCGTAGTTTGTGTACCAACTGTGCGCTCTACAAGAGGCGGGACCCATTATGGGAGGAGTAGCGATTTCATCAGTGGCAGGACAATTCGCAGGTGTGAACACCTACCCCTTCTCTTGCATCCACTTGGCGCTGAAGAAGGCAAATGTTGCCGAAATGCATTCGCCCGATGTGTTGGTTGAAAATAAAGTGTGCTCCATTTGTTCCCCACTGAGGCCTCCGCCTTTCTTTTTTGAAGGACTTACCTTAGAGAGAGAGAGAGTGTGCCACATGTTTCAAGAAAAGGCTTTATAAAGAGGACCCTCATAAAGACTGCATTTATTGTTTGTACCCATCTCATAAGGCTACAGACTGCAAGATTGTTGCACATTTTTCTAACAAAGCCCTGAAAAATCGAGTAGGACATCTTTTGATCTGGCTTCAGAAATTAACAAGCATTTGCAATGCAATAGGTCTCGCCTTTAGGAGCGCTTGAGCTATTGGCATTGTAAATGGCAATGCCTTTTATTTATTTGTTTTTGAAAACCTTCTATCAATGCCTAAACACTCACTTTATACTCAGTCCCTGCTTATGAGAATCAAGGCTGAACATAAGAGGCGCAGTTACTGCCAGCCTTGTTTTTCATAAGCAAGGACAATAAGTACAAAGTGCATGCCCCTTAGTTGCAGAGTCCATCTATTTCGTGTGCACTGCTGACCTCCCAAACTGGAACATACTGCTTTTTCACTGGCATGCAGTTGGCTGATACTTGGTTGGTCTTCTCCTGTACTGGGAAAGGCCCAAAAATCTAAGACAGTGGTTTATCTGTAGTAAATGAGCAGCAAAATCTGTACACATTTACACCTGGAAGTCAAAAACAGCAAGGATGCGTTCTTTGTAGCATTTGGTTACTGGTGAAGTGGAAGGTTTACGATCGAACACTTTTTGGTGACCTCAAAGTAATTTGTGACAACTGAGGCTTTACCTCTTGCCCTAACTGGAGAAGCTGTGTACAATCAGGGATTTGTATCCTATGTGGCTACTGTGCTTGAACAAAACACATTCTAGTCCGCACATGGCACTGTAGCCTCCTCATGTCACACAGGAGGGTGACAAAACAAACCAATAGTAAGCGACGCCTTGGCCAAAAAGTGGGTCAGGCCTGCATCTGACAATCACATATTACTCTTTACCATCAAACATCTATTTTGTGCTTTAGGCTTACAAAGTTAATTTGTACATATGACGAAACAGGCATTTCACGTTCTTGACATTTTCAGCTTGGGAAGAAAGCAAGATGTTTAACAGTGGACACAAAGCTGCTCGTTTAGAGTTCTTCAGAACCAGTAATAGCAAAGTTGCTTTATGTTCGAGGCATATGAGCCGCAGATTGTACACTTAGCAATAGATCGCCACCTGGTGTTGGGCTCAGATGATTGCAGGTTGTTGTCTTCTTGGAAGAAGTCCTTGTAGTCACGAGATAGTTGACTCCTCCCTTGGACAATACTACGCATGGTCATCGACTCCATCATCAGATTGTTTTTTTCCACCACTGGGTTCGGATGAAAGTTTTCCGCTCTGGCTAGAAAATACTTTTCTGCATTTTCAAAGCGTGAAACTTTAGATAAACTTCTTCGACATCGAATAGACTTTTCGACATCACCAGCTGCATCCCGGTGCGTCGACGCCGGCCGTTGGGCCTATTGGCGCCTCATGGACAGAACTCCATTCAAAAGATGCCCGGTATGTCGAGCAAAATTCCCTAATAGCGACCATCACAAGGTTTGCAACCTCTGTCTCTCGCCAGAACACCACGAGTCGACCTGCACAGCCTGTGCCTCCTTCCGATCGAAAAAGACCATTCGGGATCGGAGGGCCCGTCGACACGAGATGAGGAGATCAGCGCCAGCACCGGAGGCCATCTTTGAGGAGAAGATCGTCGTAGAAGACGTCTCCGAGGAAGAGGATCCACTCGAAGATATCTCCGAGGACGAGGCTCCACTCGTCGCCGAGGAAGACTCGCCTGATCTCCAGATCATATCGGGAGCAGAGGACTCGGACGATTCGATTCCATCTCGACAACCCGCGAGTACCTCTGCCCCTGCACGACAGACACTACCCAAACAAAAGGCAACGGTCAGCACTCCGCCCACGGGGCCCAGTCGAGACCGAAATTTACCCTCTAACGCCTCGCCTTCGGGCTCGGCTCCGAGGAAACAGACTACGCCTTCTGGTGCCTCGGCGACTAAAAAAACACATGTGCCAATTCCACCTCCTCCATTGGCAGCGAAACATCCTTCGACAACGAAGGACTCTTCGAGACCGAAGCCAAAACGCCCTTTGGTGCCCAAAGACAAAGACCCTTCGGCACCCGAACCAAAAGACACATCGGTGCTGAAGCCAAGAACCGTACCGGACCCGAAAGCTTCGACTCCGAAACCTTCCGGTTCCAAAAATAAAGAAGGGAAGCCAGATTCCGGCGCCGCAGGCCCAACAAAACCTGTCTCCACGCCGAAACCTTCAATATCGGTACCAAAGACTCCAGACAAGCCTAAACCACCTTCGGCACCGAAAAAATTGACACAGGACTCAATTACTCCTCCTAAGGCAAAGAACACTAAGCAACCCCTATCGGCACTGAAAAAATCGACGCGAAAGAAGATTATAGAAGAGGAAGATCTGTTTAGACCAGATCCTAGACAGAAAAAAGTCCATATTAATCCAAAAACTGGACATGTGGAAGCAATTCCTTATAAAAAAAAGACCAGCAGACACCCCACTTCCACTTGTGGTTCCTGCCAAAAAGGATTGTGCAACTTCTCCAATGCACCCTTCCTCTCCTTCACCCTCTCCTATTACTCCTGTTCAATCTCCTGCATCATCACACCACACTGACGAGAGGAGTATGATTTAGGTGGGGGGGGGATGACGTACCAGAGCCACATACATACCCTTTAGATGAGGATGTCAACCCAGAATATCCCAAGGATGACGATGCATATAATTTTCCACCAATCAATGCACCAGACGTCCTTGATCCTCAGTACTAGCCAACAAAACCTTCCCCTCCAGAGGATAGTATTGGGTTTAATCATTTATTAAACAGAGCTGCACTTTACCATGGGGTTTCCATGCACTCTGATGCCATTGAGGAGGATTTCTTATTAGACACTTTTGAACAGTCACAAAGGTCTACTCAAATATTAACCATGATCAAAGGAGTCATTAAACATGCTCCAGAGATTTTTAAAGATCCAGTACGGTGTAGGGTGCTAAATCCCAGAATAGAGAAAAAGTATAGACCAGCTGATCCAGTCTACATTAAGGGACATCTGCCACTAGACTCTTTGGTAGTGTCAAATGCACGTAAAAGAGCCAATTCACAAACTTCTGGTGACACACCCACGCCTGACAAAGAATCCAAGATTATTGATGCGTCAGGGAAACGAATTTCTGCACAAGCAAGAAACATATGGCGCATAGCAAACACACAAGCCTTACTCTCACGCTACAACAGGGCTCATTACGACCAACTAGAAAAGTTAATGGAACACCTACCAGATCAATCAATCAATCAGGGGTTTGTTAAAGCGCGACTACTCACCCGTAAGGTTCTCAAGGCGTGGGGGAGTGCAGGTTCCATTCCATCAAGGAAGGGGGTCTGTCGAAGAGCCAGGTTTTGAGGTTTCTTGCGAAGATGGGGATCGATGTTGTCTGTCTCAGGTGGAGCGGAAGGGCGTTCCATGCTTTGGCAGCGAGGAAGGAGAAGGAGCAGCCTCCCGATCTGGTCTTTCTGGTGCGGGGGACCACGGCGTAGGAGAGCTGGGCTGATCGTAGGGTCCTTTGGGGTGCGTGGAATTTGAGTCGGCTGTTCAGGTATGCTGGTCCGGTGCCGTGGAGGGTCTTGTGTGCATGGGTGAGCATCTTAAAGGTGATTCTTGCCTCGACGGGGAGCCAGTGGAGTGTGCGCAGGTGCTGGGAGATGTGGCAGTGTTTTGGCAGGTTGAGGACCAGTCTTGCGGCAGCGTTCTGGATGTTCTGTAGCTTGCGGATGAGGTTTTTGTTTATTCCGGCGTAGAGTTATGTTATGTTATGTTATTAAATCATTTATTGAGCGCACTAACACTGATTAGTTTCTTGGCGCTAAATTGACAGTAACACAGAGTGCGTTGCCGTAGTCGAGTCTGCTGGTGACCAGGGCGTGAGTGACTGTCTTTCGGTGTTCGAGGGGGATCCATTTGAAGGTCTTACGAAGGAGGCGGAGGGTGTGGAAGCAGGAAGATGAGGCAGAGTTGATCTGGCGGTCCATTTTGAGCTCGGAGTCCAGGATGATTCCCAGGTTGCGTGCGTGGTCTGTGGGGGTTGGCGGGTTTCCGAGGGCGGTGGGCCACCAGGTGTCGCTCCAGGCGTCTGGGTTTGGGCCCATGATGAGTACTTCTGTTTTGTTGGTGTTTAGTTGTAGGCAACTGTTTCTCTTCCATTTGGCGACGGCTTCCATGCCTTCTCGAAAGTTGCGTCTGGCGGTGTTGGGCTCGTTGGGTAGGGAGAGGATGAGCTGGGTGTCGTCTGCGTATGACACGATGTTGAGTCCGTAGGTTCTGACAATGGGGACAAGTGGAGCCATGCAGACGTTGAAGAGCGTCGGGCTGAGGGAGGAGCCCTGGGGGACTCCGCAGGTGGTAGGTGTGGGGTCCGAGAGGAAAGGGGGGAGTCTGACCCGCTGCGTCCTGCCGGAGAGGAAGGAGCAGATCCAGTCGAGGGCCTTGTCCTGGATTCCTGCGTCATAGAGTCTGCGTATTAGGGTGAGGTGGGAGACTGTGTCGAACGCCGCTGATAGGTCGAGGAGGATGAGGGCTACTGTTTCTCCTTTGTCCAGTAGGGTGCGAATGTCGTCTGTTGCGGTGAGGAGGGCGGTTTCCGTACTGTGTTTTTTTCTGAAGCCGGATTGGGAGGATGTTCTGTTCTTCAATGAATGTGGCGAGTTGGCTGTTGATGGCTTTCTCGATGACTTTCGCTGGGAACAGGAGCAGGGAGATGGGTCTGTAGTTTTTGAGGTCGGTGGGGTCCGCTGAGGGTTTCTTTAGGAGGGGGTTCACCTCGGCGTGTTTCCAGTCGTCGGGGAACGAGGCAGTCGCCAGGGAGCGGTTGAAGGTGTGGCGGAGCATGGGTGCGATGGTGTCGGCGGCTCTGTTGAAGATGTGGTGGAGGCAGGGGTCCGTGGGGGCCCCTGAGTGGATTGACTTCATTGTCTTCAGTGTGTCTTCGGTGGTGAGAGCTGTCCAGTCATCAATCGCTGGTTTCCGGGTGTCGGGGGTGGTTGGTGAGGGTTCAGTGTGTTGGTTGTCTTCGTCGAAGTTGTCGTAGATGCTCTTGATTTTGTGGTGGAAAAAGGTGCTGAGTTTGTCGCAGAGGTCTTGTGAGGGAGGGATGTCGGTAGACTCGCTGGTGGGTTGGGCGAACTCCTTGATGATGCTGAAGAGTTCCTTACTGTTGTGTGCGTGGGTGGAGATTCTGTCTTCTGATCAACACAAAGATCTGGCAGCAGAGCTCTTACATGAAGGCAAACTAATATCTAATGCCTCAATTAAATGCGCACTAGATGTAGTTGACACAGCATCCAGAGCAGTTAACACTAGTGTTATTCTCAGACGCCATGCATGGTTACGCATTTCAGGTTTCAAACCAGAAGTACAAACTACCATCCTGAACCAGCCTGTGAGAAGTTGGCCTGATGTGCAGTGCTCACTATTCTAGTGATCACTATATATCAGTCCAAACAACCCTTATTGATGATTGGTTGTAAGTCAACCTTATAGACCAGCTATCCTAGTAGCATGGATACGAGCAGTCTAAGGCTAAGACTCTAGAGGGCGTGTTAAGCCAGCTGTTTTACCATCACATTACCCCTTGAACACCCAGTGAAAGGACACCACACAAGTGTTATGAAAATAAACAATGTATTTATTAGAATCACAACAACCCTGTACTCTTTATGAGGACAGGGTGCTAAGCACACAACAAAACTCTTACGAAAATACTTTTAAGTTAGCACGTTACACAAATGCCCGAGGGGCACGAAAAACCATATACGCTAAAAGTGGAATGCGAATTACTAGCAGGTAAGTAACAGTTCTAATAGGCTTTGGAATCGCTAGGACTGGACTAGGGAATCGTTAGATTACTACTAGGAGGCCCAGGGGACTCGGGTGCAGAGTGTGCACTCTCACGCGGGATGCGGGACAAAGTCTATGGAGGCTAGTAAAGGCAAAGTTAGTGTTCACGGGCGAACCCGACCTGGTAGGAAGAAAACGACAGTGGATCCTGACCCTTGGATAGTGAGGCTATGCTGGGACACCGGAGTGCCGAAGTTACCTAGCCCAGGGGCTGCAGCTGCATAGGTCTGAAAAGACGTCGGGGATCTCGTTGCCGGACCGGGAGCCTGGAAGGAAGAAGTTGCTGGCAGGCGACCAGTGAAGGAAAGTTCGATGGATCCAAGCCTGGATCAAGGAAGAAGAAACCTGAAAGCAGAGGGGACCAAGTTCTTGAATCACTAGCCAGTGATTAAGTGGGCACCAGGATGGCACCGGGCGAAGTCACCGCAGTCAGGTGAGTGGGCGCTGCTGGGCTCTGCAGTCTCTCGGACCAGGAGGCGTTGTCGGCGACCAGGATGGAGGTGCGAGCTGTCCCACGAAGGATGAAGTCGTTGGCGTCGAAGTTACCCAGGATTGGGCAACAAGCCTTGGCTAATTCAAGCCCACGCGGTGGACTCAAAATGGCGTCTTGAGTGGACCAGGAGGGTCCAGGGTGCTCCTCTTCGGGAAGGGAGCAAGGGCCAGTCTGGAGCAACCAGACCAGCAGCAGAAATGTCGTCGGGCGTCGTCAGGGAGGCCACAAGCCAACGGGCTAGTAGCCAAACAACGCGGTGAGCAGCGGAAAGCAGAAGGGCCCCACGCAGATCGTGGAGATGCTGGGGGGCTGCACTTCGGAGCTGGAGCTGCTCAAAGTCGGGGCTTCTCGGACCCCAAAGCACTCACCAGTGGAATACTCGGTGGGCTTGCTGTGCAGAAGTCGTGCAGTCTTGGCGATGGCCGGTCCCTCGAGGTCTCGTCGCACCCACGGTTCTCAGCTGTGCTGTAGAGGTGGGTAGAGGTCAGAGGTGCCAGGGAAGCCGGGTCTCGTCGAGCTGGGCAGTCGGATTCCGGAGGAAGGACGTGCAGCAGACCGCAGTGTTCTGTAGATGGTGCCTGCGGGTGCAGGGTGACTACTCCTTAGTCACAAGGGAGAAATCTTAGGAAGAAGTCTTGAGTTCCTTTCGCAGAAAGTAGTTTCAGGATTCAAAGATGATCTGATTTGGAAGGGGGCCAGTCTCTACCTTTATCCTGTAAAAAGGGGCTGGCACGCGACTAAGTCCTGCCCTATGGGTGGGACTAGGAGGGGGGTGGTTACACCCACTTCCTTGGCGGGCTTTTCCCCAGCACAGGGTCTGGAGTGACCCTGGAACTGGTTCCAGCCAGCCTATGCACAGTGAGCACCGGGGTGCCACGTGCAGTCACCTTCCTCTAAAGCCCTGCCTACCTACAATACACAAAACCCTGTCTGGGACGGTGCTGGCACCGCCCCTGGCAGGAAACCCTTTGTCCTTATCTCCTGCTCTGGGAGGACTCCCAGCAGCAGGAGGGCAGACTTGTGTCTCGGTGGCAGCATCCATTTTGTGGATGCTAAGGCTCTGTCTGACTTTTAACCGGGTTATAGGTTACAGGCATGTCGTGTCCCTCTAGAAGGGTGGAATGCTAACCCCGTCGCCAGAATTGGCGAGGGGTTAGTATTCCAATTCGTATGACACCTTACTCGACATGTTTTGATAAAGCGATACCAGAGTTGGCACATAACCGCGAGGATTATAATGCACTGAAGAGTATATGGTATGCGATATCATGGAAACGGCTAAGGGATAGATCCCGAAAGCCGCAGACAGGCTCAGCTCATGCCAGAGCACCATCTCACACGATTCCAAGCACTCTGCCTTCAGGATTGTTAAGGCCTGCCATAGGAGTGACTGATAGGAGATCTGTGTGTCCATTTTAGGGTTAGATATAGGTATACTATATCTAAAGCAAAGGGTGAGTACACCACCTTGCCCCAGCTGTCGTGCAGCCAGTTGTGTCAGATTTAGGTAGTCAATCCAGGGGTGGCACAATACGTGCTTCAGCCCCTGGGAGACTTCTGGGTGCACCTCAGCCCTGGGTACAGGGACTTGGAGAGGGCCCAGTGCCAATTCAGTACCTGGGTACAATTTGGATAGAGAGAACAGCTAGGCTGTGGGTCTGATTAGCAGGCCCACAGCCAGGGAAAGTCGTAAACCAGTGCAGCAAAAAGCAAAAATCTGGGTGATCATAGGATTGCAGACCCTACTCTCCTACATGACCCCCCCCCAAACTTTGGGACAATAAACTAACCTTGACCAGGTGAGTCTTCTTGCTCTAAGTGGAAATACCTGGAGAGCCCATCAGCATTGCTGTGATCAGTCCCAGGTCTATGCTCCACTGTAAAATCCATCCCCTGTAGGGAAATGGACCACCTAGGCAGTTTGGGGTTTTCACCCTTCATCTGATTTAGCCACAAGAGGGGCTTATGGTCTGTCTGAATGGTGAAGTGAGTGCCAAACAAGTAGGCCCTCAGCTTCTTCAGGGCCCAGACCACAGCAAAGGCCTCCCTCTCAATAGCTGACCAATTTTTCTCTCTGGGTGTCAACCTCCTACTAATGAAAGCAATAGGCTGATCATTACCATCAAAATTCAGTTGAGACAGAACAGCTCCCACACCCAACTCAGAAGCATCTGTTTGGACAATGAATGGCTTGGAGTAATCTGGACTCTTGAGGATAGGTGCTGTGCACATGGCCTGCTTTAGGTCATTGAATGCTTTCTGACAGCTTGCTGTCCACTGAACTTTCTTTGGCATCTTCTTGCTTGTCAGGTCATTAAGGGGGGTCACTATGGACCCATAATTTCTGACAAACTTCCTATAGTACCCAGTCAGGCCCAAGAAAGCTCGAACCTGAGTCTGGGTGATTGGAGGAGTCCAGTCCTTGATGGCCTGTATCTTACTCTCCAGTGGCTGAACCTGGCCTCCACCTACAAGGTGGCCCAGGTATACAACCTGTGTCTGCCCTATCTGGCACTTGGTGGCCTTGATAGTGAGGCCTGCCTTTTGCAGGGCCTCTAACACTTTCCTCAGGTGGACCAGGTGATCCTCCCAGGTGGAGCTAAAGACAGCAATATCGTCAAGATAAGCTGCACAGAAGTCATCCAGCCCAGTGAGGACTTGATTCACCAACCTTTGGACGGTGGCAGGTGCATTTTTCAGTCCAAAGGGCATTACCACAAATTGATAATGCCCTCCAGGGGTAGAAAATGCTGTCTTAGGTTTGGCTTCCTCAGCTAACCTGATTTGCCAATACCCAGCTGTCAAATCAAATGTGCTTAAGAAGTTGGCAGAAGCCAATCTGTCTATAAGCTCATCTGCTCTTGGTATTGGGTGGGCATCAGTCTTAGTGACTGCATTGAGGCCTCTGTAGTCTACGCAAAACCTCATCTCTCTCTTACCACCCTGGGTGTGAGGCTTTGGCACTAGAACTACTGGGCTAGCCCAAGGGCTATCTGAGGGCTCAATGACTCCCAGTTCCAACATTTTCTGCACTTCAGTTTTGATGCAGTCTCTGACATGATCAGGCTGCCTGTAGATTTTACTCTTGACAGGCAGACTGTCTCCAGTGTCAACATCATGGGTGCACCAATCAGTTTGGCTGGGTGTCAGAGAGAACATATGTCGAAAGGATTGCAGAACTTGCCTGCAATCCTGTTGCTGATGTTCAGTGAGGCTGCCACAAAAGACAACACCATCAACTGACCCATCATCAGGATTCTGAGTGAGCAGGTCTGGGAGAGGGTCACTCTCTTCCTCCTGTCCCTCATCTGTGGCCATGAGCAAGCTCATGTCCTTCCTGTCAACATATGCTTTGAGCCTGTTAACATGGAGCACTCTGAGAGGGCTCCTGGGAGTTCCAAGGTCCACCAAGTAGGTAACCTCTCCCTTTTGCTCAATGAGGGTGTGGGGCCCAGACCATTTGTCTTTCAGAGCTGCTGGGGCCACTGGCTCCAGCACCCACACCCTCTGTCCTGGCTGGTACACAGTCAGTACAGCCTTTTGGTCATGCCAAGCTTTTTGAAGTTCCTGGCTGGCCTCAAGGTTTTTAGATGCCTTCTCCATATACTCAGCCATCCTGGAGCGGAGACCAAGTACATAGTCCACTATGTTGGTTGCAGGCTTTTTGAGAGGTCTCTCCCAACCTTCCTTCACCAAACACAGGGGTCCCCTT
Organism: Lissotriton helveticus; assembly: GCF_964261635.1. Lineage (NCBI taxonomy): Eukaryota > Metazoa > Chordata > Amphibia > Caudata > Salamandridae > Lissotriton > Lissotriton helveticus. Next base: position 317,094,331 of record NC_136059.1, on the reverse strand, counting down.
ACAGGATGCCCATACAGAAGCTCAAAAGGGCTGTAGCCAACCCCCTTCTGTGGGACCTCTCTGTAAGCAAACAAGAGGCAGGGGATCAGGACATCCCATCTTCTCCTAAGAGGTTCAGGTAGTCCATGAATCATCCCTTTCAGGGTCCTGTTGAATCTCTCAACAAGCCCATTGCATTGTGGATGATAGGGTGTGGTGAACTTGTAGTTCACACCACACTCTTTCCACATGGCAGTCAGATATCCTGACATGAAGTTTGTACCTCTGTCAGAAACGACCTCCTTAGGGAAACCCACTCTGGAGAACACTCCAACTAGGGCTCTTGCCACTACAGGGGCTGTAGTGGTCCTAAGGGGAATAGCCTCAGGATACCTGGTGGCATGGTCCACCACCACCAGTATAAACTTGTGTCCTGATGCTGTCTGGGGTTCCATTGGACCAACAATGTCAATCCCCACTCTTTCAAAGGGAACCCCCACCACAGGTAGTGGTATGAGGGGGGCCTTTGTTGTGCCACCTGACTTACCACTGGCTTGGCAAGTGACACATGAGCGACAAAACTCCTTGGTATTCTCATTCATATGGGGCCAGTGAAAGTGTGAGACAAGCCTGTCCCAAGTCTTTGTCTGACCTAAATGACCTGCAAGGGGAATTTCATGGGCCAAGGTGAGAAGGAAACCTCTCAGAGACAAGGGGATGACCAGCCTCCTGGTTGCACCAGGCTTGGGGTCTCTTGACTCAGAGTACAGGAGTCCATCTTCCCAGTATACCCTGTGGGCACCTGTGGCATTCCCTGCAGCCTCAGCAGCAGCCTGCTGTCTGAGGGGTTCAAGGGAAGGGCAGCTCAACTGTTCCTTCCCCAGGTCTGCTCTGGAGGGTCCCCCTGAGCCCAGAAACTCAACTTGATCAAGTTCAAGCTCTTTAGGCTCAGTTTCCCTCAGCTCTGCTAGATCAGCCTCCTCAGAGACTTGATCCTCAACCTGGGGCAAGGGGGAAGGCAAAGCCTTACCCTTACTGCTCTTCTTCTTGGGAGGTGTCTGGTCCATAATTTCAGGATCCAGCACCTGTTCAGTGGGGCATCTTCTGGCCTGTGACCTAGTCACAGCAAGCACATGTGCTGGCAAGCCTAACATCTCCATGTGAGTCCTCTGCTCCACTTCTGACCATTGTGATGACTCCAAATCATTGCCCAACAAACAATCAACTGGGAGGTCTGAACTGACTACAACTTTCTTTTGTCCCTTCACTCCACCCCAGGAGAAAGCTACAATTGCCACACTATGACTAGTAGTGACATTGCTGGCATTGGTCACCAGGAAATCAGTACCTGGCATGATCTGTCCAGGGTCCACAAAGTTAGGTGTCACCATGGTGACACTGGCACAAGTGTCCCTATAGGCCTGAGCCATTTTGCCATTAATCAAAGGTGTCTGCCTGTATTTGCCCAAAGTATTGGGACTTATTTCAGGGGACATATCCATATCCCCTGTACAGACAAGGACAGCCTGAGTGAGTGTGCCAACTAAGTTGTCAGACCCCTCAGTACCCAAGGTTAACCCAACTAATGCCTTGGGAGTGACACTACCACTACTGACTGTACTAGGGGGTGCAGTTGCTTTAGGAGCTGTAGTGGCAGGAGTTTGTCCTCCTCCTCTTTTGGTGCACTCACTAAACCAGTGAGATTTACTTTTGCAGTACTGGCACCACCTTTTGGACTGGCCTTCTTGAGTCTTCTTCTTCTGGGAAGCCTGACCCCCACCCTCTTTGGTTTGTTGGGGACCTGGTGAAGACTTCTGGTCATTTTGCTCATTCTTAACATTACCCTTCTGGTCTGCTTTCTTCTGACCACCCTGGTTCTGGTTCTGGTTCTGCTTGATCCTTGTCCTGACCCATTTGTCTGCCTTCTTTCCCAATTCTTGGGGAGAGGTCAGATCTGAATCAACAAGGTGCTGGTGCAGCAACTGGTTCTGACAATTGTTCAAAATTTGTTCTCTCATCATTAGATTATACAATCCTGTGTAATCTGTAACCTTGCTACCCAGCAACCAGCCCTCCAAAGCCTTAGTGGCACAATCCACAAAATCAGACCAGTCCTGAGACTGAGTTTTCTGGGTGTCTCTGAACAGCAACCTGTACTGCTCAGTGGTTAAACCAAACCCATCAACCAGTGTATTCTTCAGGACCTGGTAATTGTTAGCATCCTCCACTCTTGTAGTGAGGAGCTTATCTCTACCTTTACCATCAAAGGAGAGCCACAGTATAGCTGCCCACTGACTCTGGGGAATGTTCTGCACAGTGCAGGCCCTCTCCAGAGCAGCCATCCATTTCTGGATGTCATCCCCTTGCTTAAAGGGGGGCACTATTTTAGTCAGGTGTTTAGTATCTAAACCCTTCTCTCTATCTCTTGGGAGATTGCTGCCACCAGTGGGAGCTAGCCCACTCATCTGCTGCTCTCTTGCCAGGGCAAGCTTCTCTTTGGCCAGGGCAATTTCTTCCCTTTCAATCCTCAGTTCAGCTTGCCTCATCCTAGCTTCATGCTCCTTTCTCTGAGGGGAAGTAAATCTCCTCTGTGGAGGATTCCTTCTCCCCTGAGAAGAGGCATTAGAGTGCAGAGATCTATTGGAGTCCCTAGAAAGAGATCTATCTCTCCTAACTCCAAGGTTAGGCCCACTTCGGGTTAGTACTGGGGGGCCCCCAGATCCTAGCCCAAGTAAGTCTAAGTTGGTCCTAGTTAGCCTTCTGACTACCTCAAGACCCTTGTCTACCTCATCCCCAGAGAGTACCTCCTCATCCTCCTCCTCAACTGCTGAATCAGTGTTGGGGAGGTCTGGATCCCCAGAGGTTCCCTCTAAGGCTGGCATGCTCTCATGTAACTGAGAGAGCTTTCTGGCATCATATGTCTCTAAGAGACCTATCAGAAAGGGTAGGGTGGGGTTAGACCCCTGTTTCAGTTTTCTGGAGACACAGAGTTGCCTCATCTCCTGAAAATTGAGAGCTGCATATCTTGAAGTGACCTGTGGAGGGTCAACACTGACCAGGGGAGTCTCAGCAGAGTCCCCCTGAGTCGACATGCTTTTCTAGTGAGGTGTAAGTGGTGCACTTACCTACACTATATGTTTGCCTACTGATCCCTTGCTAGAGTTGTAGTTTAGGGTGTGCTAGGCCCTAGGAGCTACAACAGCTGGTTCAGTAGAACTCAGAGTATTCTAAGCTAAGTTATATGTACCTTTAGTACTTATGTGATCTTTCACAAGATATTCTTAGGGCATGTGTGGTAAAACAACAGCAAGCTCAAATCCCAACCGCTGCTCACCAATGTGAGAAGTTGGCCTGATGTGCAGTGCTCACTATTCTAGTGATCACTATATATCAGTCCAAACAACCCTTATTGATGATTGGTTGTAAGTCAACCTTATAGACCAGCTATCCTAGTAGCATGGATACGAGCAGTCTAAGGCTAAGACTCTAGAGGGCGTGTTAAGCCAGCTGTTTTACCATCACATTACCCCTTGAACACCCAGTGAAAGGACACCACACAAGTGTTATGAAAATAAACAATGTATTTATTAGAATCACAACAACCCTGTACTCTTTATGAGGACAGGGTGCTAAGCACACAACAAAACTCTTACGAAAATACTTTTAAGTTAGCACGTTACACAAATGCCCGAGGGGCACGAAAAACCATATACGCTAAAAGTGGAATGCGAATTACTAGCAGGTAAGTAACAGTTCTAATAGGCTTTGGAATCGCTAGGACTGGACTAGGGAATCGTTAGATTACTACTAGGAGGCCCAGGGGACTCGGGTGCAGAGTGTGCACTCTCACGCGGGATGCGGGACAAAGTCTATGGAGGCTAGTAAAGGCAAAGTTAGTGTTCACGGGCGAACCCGACCTGGTAGGAAGAAAACGACAGTGGATCCTGACCCTTGGATAGTGAGGCTATGCTGGGACACCGGAGTGCCGAAGTTACCTAGCCCAGGGGCTGCAGCTGCATAGGTCTGAAAAGACGTCGGGGATCTCGTTGCCGGACCGGGAGCCTGGAAGGAAGAAGTTGCTGGCAGGCGACCAGTGAAGGAAAGTTCGATGGATCCAAGCCTGGATCAAGGAAGAAGAAACCTGAAAGCAGAGGGGACCAAGTTCTTGAATCACTAGCCAGTGATTAAGTGGGCACCAGGATGGCACCGGGCGAAGTCACCGCAGTCAGGTGAGTGGGCGCTGCTGGGCTCTGCAGTCTCTCGGACCAGGAGGCGTTGTCGGCGACCAGGATGGAGGTGCGAGCTGTCCCACGAAGGATGAAGTCGTTGGCGTCGAAGTTACCCAGGATTGGGCAACAAGCCTTGGCTAATTCAAGCCCACGCGGTGGACTCAAAATGGCGTCTTGAGTGGACCAGGAGGGTCCAGGGTGCTCCTCTTCGGGAAGGGAGCAAGGGCCAGTCTGGAGCAACCAGACCAGCAGCAGAAATGTCGTCGGGCGTCGTCAGGGAGGCCACAAGCCAACGGGCTAGTAGCCAAACAACGCGGTGAGCAGCGGAAAGCAGAAGGGCCCCACGCAGATCGTGGAGATGCTGGGGGGCTGCACTTCGGAGCTGGAGCTGCTCAAAGTCGGGGCTTCTCGGACCCCAAAGCACTCACCAGTGGAATACTCGGTGGGCTTGCTGTGCAGAAGTCGTGCAGTCTTGGCGATGGCCGGTCCCTCGAGGTCTCGTCGCACCCACGGTTCTCAGCTGTGCTGTAGAGGTGGGTAGAGGTCAGAGGTGCCAGGGAAGCCGGGTCTCGTCGAGCTGGGCAGTCGGATTCCGGAGGAAGGACGTGCAGCAGACCGCAGTGTTCTGTAGATGGTGCCTGCGGGTGCAGGGTGACTACTCCTTAGTCACAAGGGAGAAATCTTAGGAAGAAGTCTTGAGTTCCTTTCGCAGAAAGTAGTTTCAGGATTCAAAGATGATCTGATTTGGAAGGGGGCCAGTCTCTACCTTTATCCTGTAAAAAGGGGCTGGCACGCGACTAAGTCCTGCCCTATGGGTGGGACTAGGAGGGGGGTGGTTACACCCACTTCCTTGGCGGGCTTTTCCCCAGCACAGGGTCTGGAGTGACCCTGGAACTGGTTCCAGCCAGCCTATGCACAGTGAGCACCGGGGTGCCACGTGCAGTCACCTTCCTCTAAAGCCCTGCCTACCTACAATACACAAAACCCTGTCTGGGACGGTGCTGGCACCGCCCCTGGCAGGAAACCCTTTGTCCTTATCTCCTGCTCTGGGAGGACTCCCAGCAGCAGGAGGGCAGACTTGTGTCTCGGTGGCAGCATCCATTTTGTGGATGCTAAGGCTCTGTCTGACTTTTAACCGGGTTATAGGTTACAGGCATGTCGTGTCCCTCTAGAAGGGTGGAATGCTAACCCCGTCGCCAGAATTGGCGAGGGGTTAGTATTCCAATTCGTATGACACCTTACTCGACATGTTTTGATAAAGCGATACCAGAGTTGGCACATAACCGCGAGGATTATAATGCACTGAAGAGTATATGGTATGCGATATCATGGAAACGGCTAAGGGATAGATCCCGAAAGCCGCAGACAGGCTCAGCTCATGCCAGAGCACCATCTCACACGATTCCAAGCACTCTGCCTTCAGGATTGTTAAGGCCTGCCATAGGAGTGACTGATAGGAGATCTGTGTGTCCATTTTAGGGTTAGATATAGGTATACTATATCTAAAGCAAAGGGTGAGTACACCACCTTGCCCCAGCTGTCGTGCAGCCAGTTGTGTCAGATTTAGGTAGTCAATCCAGGGGTGGCACAATACGTGCTTCAGCCCCTGGGAGACTTCTGGGTGCACCTCAGCCCTGGGTACAGGGACTTGGAGAGGGCCCAGTGCCAATTCAGTACCTGGGTACAATTTGGATAGAGAGAACAGCTAGGCTGTGGGTCTGATTAGCAGGCCCACAGCCAGGGAAAGTCGTAAACCAGTGCAGCAAAAAGCAAAAATCTGGGTGATCATAGGATTGCAGACCCTACTCTCCTACACAGCCCTTCAATCGGAACCTATTGTTCGGGCCGGAAGTAGATAACACACTGGAAAAGATGAAGGACACAGACACTGCTAAGTCTATGGGTGCATTACAATCCACCCAAACTAGAGGTTCTTTTCGCCACTCCTCTTATAGAGGAAGCTCCAAGCAAACCGGCACAGATACCACATCATCTTTTAAGACAATCACACAAACCTCCTCTAATAAAGGCTACTTTAGAGGAGGATACAGAGGCAATAACAACAAGGGAAGAGGTAGAGGTAATAACAACAAACGCTCCTCTTCCACTCCCAAACAGTGACTTCCCTCTGTGTGAGAAGTTGGCCTGATATGCAGTGCTCACTATTCTAGTGATCACTATGTATCAGTCCAAACAACCCTTATTGATGATTGGTTGTAAGTCAACCTTATAGACCAGCTATCCTAGTAGCATGGATACGAGCAGTCTAAGGCTAAGACTCTAGAGGGCGTGTTAAGCCAGCTGTTTTACCATCACATTATCCCTTGAACACCCAGTGAAAGGACACCACACAAGTGTTATGAAAATAAACAATGTATTTATTAGAATCACAACAACCCTGTACTCTTTATGTGGACAGGGTGCTAAGCACACAACAAAACTCTTATGAAAATACTTAAGTTAGCACGTTATACACAAATGCCCGAGGGGCACGAAAACCCATATACTCTAAAAGTGGAATGCGAATTACTAGCAGGTAAGTAACGATTCTCAGAGGCTTTGGGATCGCTAGGACTGGACTACTGAACCTTTAGATTACTAGCAGGAGGCCTAGGGAACTCGGGTGCAGAGTGTGCACTCTCACGCGGGATGCGGGACAAAGTCTATGGAAGCTAGAATTCACAAAGTTAGTGTTCACGGGCGAACCCTACCTGGTAGGGAGAAAACGACAGTGGATCCTGACCCTTGAATAGTGAGGCTATGCTGGGACACCGAAGTGCCGAAGTTACCTAGCCCAGGGGCTGCAGCTGCATAGGTCTGAAAAGACGTCGGGAATCCTCGTGCCGGACCAGGAGCCTGGAAGGAAGAAGTTGCTGGCAGGCGACCAGTGAAGGAAAGTTCGATGGATCCAAGCCTGGATCAAGGAAGAAGGAAACCTGAAAGCAGAGGGGACCAAGTTCTTGAATCACTAGCCAGTGATTAAGTGGGCACCAGGATGGCACCGGGCGAAGTCACCGCAGTCAGGTGAGTGGGCGCTGCTGGGCTCTGCAGTCTCTCGGACCAGGAGGCGTTGTCGGCGACCAGGATGGAGGTGCGAGCTGTCCCACGAAGGTTCTTGCTGTCGACGTCGCTGGACCCAGGATTGGGCAACAAGTCTTGGCAAATGCAAGGCCCACGCGGTGGACCTAAGATGGCGTCTCAGCCGGACCAGGAGGGTCCAGGGTACTTCTCCGATGGAGGGAAGCAAGGGCCAGTCTGGAGCAACCAGACCAGCAGCAGTGTTGTCGTCGGGCGTCGTTCGGAAGGCCACAAGCCAGCGGGCTAGTAGCCAAACAACGCGGTGAGCAGCAAAAAGCAGAAGGGCCCCACGCCGATCGTGCAGATGCTGGGGGGCTGCTCTTCGGTGCTGGAGCTGCTCAGGGTGGGGGATTCTCGGACCCCAAAGCACTCACCAGGAAATTACTCGGTGGGCTTGCTGTGCAGAAGTCGTGCAGTCTTGGCGATGGCCGGTCCCTCGAGGTCTCGTCGCACCCACGGTTCTCAGCTGTGCTGTAGAGGTGGGTAGAGGTCAGAGGTGCCAGGGAAGCCGGGTCTCGTCGAGCTGGGCAGTCGGATTCCGGAGGAAGGACGTGCAGCAGACCGCAGTGTTCTTAGATGGTGCCTGCGGATGCAGGGTGACTACTCCTTAGCCACAAGGGAGAATCTTGAGGAAGAAATCGTGAAGTCCTTTCGTGGAAAGTGGTATCTTGATTCCAAAGATGATCTGCTTTGGAAGGGGGCCAGTCTCTACCTTTATCTGGGAAAAGGGGGCTGGCACGCGACTAAGTCCTGCCCTATGGGTGGGACCAGGAGGGGGGTGGTTACACCCACTTCCTTGGCGGGCTTTTCCCCAGCACAGGGTCTGGAGTGTCCCTGGAACTGGTTTAAGCCAGCCTATGCACAGTGAGCACCGGGGTGCCACGTGCAGTCACCTTCCTCTGAAGCCCTGCCTACCTACAATACACAAAACCCTGTCTGGGACGGTGCTGGCACCGCCCCTGGCAGGAAACCCTTTGTCCTTATCTCCTGCTCTGGGAGGACTCCCAGCAGCAGGAGGGCAGACTTGTGTCTCGGTGGCAGCATCCATTTTGTGGATGCTAAGGCTCTGTCTGACTTTTAACCGGGTTATAGGTTACATGCATGTCGTGTCCCTCTAGAAGGGTGGAATGCTAACCCCGTCGCCAGAATTGGCGAGGGGTTAGTATTACAATTCGTATGACACCTTACTCGACATGTTTTGATAAAGCGATACCAGAGTTGGCATTTAACCGCGAGGATTATAATGCACTTAAGAGTATATGGTATGCGATATCATGGAAACGGCTAAGGGATAGATCCCGAAAGCCGCAGACAGGCTCAGCTCATGCCAGAGCACCATCTCACACGATTCCAAGCAGTCTGCCTTCAGGATTGTTAAGGCCTGCCATAGGAGTGACTGATAGGAGATCTGTGTGTCCATTTTAGGGTTAGATATAGGTATACTATATCTAAAGCAAAGGGTGAGTACACCACCTTGCCCCAGCTGTCGTGCAGCCAGTTGTGTCAGTTTAGTTAGTCAGCCCAGGGGTGGCATAATACATGCTTCAGCCCCTGGGAGACTCCTGGGTACACCTCAGCCCTGGGTACAGGGACTTGGAGAGGGCCCAGTGCCAATTCAGTACCTGAGTACAATTTGGATAGAGAGAACAGCTAGGCTGTGGGTCTGATTAGCAGGCCCACAGCCAGGGAAAGTCGTAAACCAGTGCAGCAAAAAGCAAAAATCTGGGTGATCATAGGATTGCAGACCCTACTCTCCTACACTCTGCCTCCCCTACAGCATTCCACTCCTGTGGGGGGCAGACTATCACAGTTCCTACCGGTCTGGAATTCCATCACAACAGACAAGTGGGTAAGACAGATTATCCAACATGGCTACTGCCTAGAACTCACAGCAACCCCCCCAAACATACCACCCAGGCAGCGTCCAATGTCTGCAGAACACATAACTCTGCTTCAACAGGAAGTTCTAGCACTTATAGAAAAAGATGCTATTCAAGTGGTCCCTTTACAAGAAAAAGGAACAGGAGTCTACTCCCTGTACTTCTTAATCCCCAAAAAGAATGGGACACTGAGACCAATTCTCGACCTCAGGCCCCTCAACCACTACATACAATCAGATCATTTTCACATGATTACTTTACAAGTACTCCCATTACTAGAACAGGGAGATTTTCTTTCACCACTAGACCTAAAGGACGCCTATTTTCATGTTCCTATACATCCTGCGCACAGGAAGTATCTAAGATTTGTCATACAAGGACAACACTATCAGTCCAAAGTCCTTCCATTCGGGGTCATAACAGGACCACGAGTGTTTACAAAGTGCTTAGCAGTAGTAGCAACACATCTCAGAAGACAACAGTTTTGCAGCGTGAATCTTTCTGGATTCACTATGCTGTGCATATTCCGCAATCTGGTGGTTGGGTCCGGAATCGTAGTACTTTATTTATTTATTTATTTATTTTTTTGTCGTAGCCCAGGTGGGCGTCGACGTCACACCATTTGGTGTACCTTCGGTGACGTCGGCGTGCTTTCGGCGGAAGCTACCACCCTTGGGCGCCATCTTCAGATTCTTTTTTCCGCCGTTGGGTCTGGATCGTCGCGTGAAGCTCCAGAAGTTTTTGAGGAGGAAAGGAGAAAATACAGCAAATCTTCAACCGAGAAGACCTGAGAAGATCAGGAGAAGAGGACCTTTAGAGAAGAGACGACGAAGAAAGGAGAGAACTTTGAAATCTTCGATGTCCTTGGAGGAATGCGCACACAGGGGGCCCCCTGAGCGCAGGGATGTACAAGACGCCCTTTAAATTCTGCAAGAACTGCAACCACAAGTTCGCACAGAAAGACCAGCACCCAGTCTGCAACCTCTGCCTGCCTATCGACCACGAGAGCAGAGACTGCAACGCCTGCTCCGTCTTCAAGCCGAAGACACTCCGAGTTCGAGAAAGACAGAGGACGGCTCACCACACGATGCAGGGCAAGGGCCAAGCCCCGACGCTTTATGAACTTGGCCTCTCCACAGACGACAAGGACAAAATCGCCGAAGGCCCAGATGACTTCACGGTCGCTGAGACCGATAAGAAAACGCCTGATAAGGTAGGAGAGTCTACGACCCCGAAAACTCCCACAGGGCCTCGAAAACCAGAGGCAGACTCTCGAAAGTCTGAGCCCAGAGCCTCGAAAGGAGCACCGGCGCCGAACAAATCGACGACCGAAAAAGAGCCCAGCGGATCCTCCGAGAAGGACTCCCGGAGGCCGAAGACCAGCGAAAAGCAAAGGTCATCGATGCAAGCCCCCGAAAAAGGGCCTTCGACTTAGACTTCGACGTCGAAAGAAAAGGAGCTGAAGAAAGCTTCGACGGCGCCGCCGAAAAGGACGGCCGAAACGCTCGACGACTAACAGGCCGCAGAGAAAGAGAAAGAGGCTCGAGGCCTAAATGGAGAACATCCTTCAGAGAAAGAAGGACTTCGATGAAAAAATGAGAAGTTACAAGATCCCCTCGAAGCCGGCAACGACCGTCGCTGAGGTACAGGAGCTCGAGGAGTTCGACGTCGAAGAGCCGCCGAAAACTCCGGAACCTTCGGAGCACGAAGAGGAGGAAGACCTCTACTACACAGAAGGGGATTACGGGGAACAGCAGTCAAGCTACGGCTCAGGTTCCTCGACGGCCCAAGACCAGGAATGGCAGGACATCGAGGCCGAAGAGGCGGTGGAAACATACCCCTCGAGGCCTTCACCACCGGATGACATTGGGGCATACAATGAGGTGGTCAGAAAGGCGGCAGCAGCCTATGGAGTTAAGATGGAAGAGGAGAAGCCAGAAGCAGACTTCCTGCTCGAGACATTGCTCCCCATACAGACAAGAAGCCAGTTCCTGCCCATGCTCAAGAGTATCACAGACCAGGGGAAGGAAGCCTTCAAGGACCCGGCTACGTGCAGATCAGTAACGCCGAGGACGGAGAAGAAATACAAAGTTCGAGGCATGTGGGCTGCTGAATTCATATCTATAGCATAGATCGCCGCCTAGTGTTGGGTCCGGATGATTGCACATTGTTGTCCTGGAAGAGTCTTCGAAGTATCACGAGATAGGTGGCTCCTCCCCTAGACTACAGTGCGCATGGGCATCGACTCCATCCTTAGATTGTTTTTTTCCGCCATTGGGTTCGGATGTCTTTTCGTTATCTCCAGTCGGAATCAACTTAAACTTTCGAGGCCCTAAGGCCTTTTTCTATACGTCGGTATTGTTTGCTTTCGGTGCCCCGGTTCAGCTCCAACTCAGCCGAGTTGGTCTTCCAGGGAGTCGCGTGACTCTTAGGTGATCGAGGCCCAGTCGACGCAGCAAGACCCTCGACGACGCGACATGGAACGGAGCCCGTTCAAGAAGTGTCCCGTGTGTGGATCTAAGTACCCACACATCGACGTCCACCCGGTGTGCAACAAGTGCCTGTCGCAGGACCACAATGAAGCAAGCTGCATGGCTTGTTCAAAGTTTCGTTCGACGAAGACTCTTAGGCTTCGGCGCGTGGCGCGCATGGCGGCCCGGCAGTCGGCCCCGGCACCGGTGGACATCTTCGACGACTAAGAAGCAGATGAGCAAGAGGTTCGAATGCAGATTTCACCTCCAACGGTGGATGTCGAATGCGAATACGACGCGGATGTCGAAGGCCTCGATGTTGAAAAAGTCGTAGACGAGGTAGGAGACGACGATGAGGCCTATGGGGCCATGGAAGATAGCTCGGAGGAAGAGCTATGCCCAGTTCGAACATTTACAAAGGCTCAGGTCGAGGGATCGCCACTCGGCCTTACCCAAGACCCTATACCAGCATCCACGGCCCCGCCTTCTGGCCCGGCTACGGACACTTCGGCGGAGCCGCCATTGTCTAAACCGAAACTGAAACCATCGGTGTCGACTACAACAAAAATGCCCGAGGCGCCATCGAAACAGAAGACGTCTGCTCCCCCATCGACGCAGTCTTCTTCCGAGGTGTCGAAGCGGTCGGCGCCGAAGAAAGCTGTCGACCCGGTCAAGGTGCCGAAAGTGGTCATGGTCGTCGAGCCGAAGCTAAAGAAGGCCGCCGACTCGGAGCCGAGAAAGACCGTCGAGCCGAAGCCAAAGAAGGCCATTGAGCCGACTTCAGGCAAGGGCGTTGAGCCAAAGACCGGAACCCCGACGCCAGTGGTCAAGGCCGCCGATCCGAAGCCGTCGCCGGCCGCGCCTACAGCCAAAGACAAAGGTGGTGGTGCACCTAAGCAGGATGCTCCGACGCCTCGCTCCGAGAAGCAGAAGTCAACGACGCTCGGGTCTTCCCCTGGGGGTGTGAAACCGTCCGCTTCCTTTACGAAGCAGGTCTCGGACTCCCTCAAGCGAATTAGAGACAAAGCTTCATCGTCGGATCCGAAGACACCTTCCGCCACGAAGCACGTTGTCTCCACGCCGAAGTCTTCGACGCCGATCCTCTTCACGTTGCCGCCGAAGGTGGCGCCGAAGGCCTTCACACCCCGTTCGTTGGCCAAGGACTCTGGGGTATCGAAGCCGGCTCACCCGGCTGGGAGTTTGCTGCCTCAACAACACTTGCTAGAGGAGCAGACAGAGCATTTTATCGATGCCGACACCGGAAAGCTTACGCTTTACAAGAGGAAAGTCACGGCAACGCAGCCTTTGGAGTCGTATACCATTCCTCTAAAGCGCAAACGGCCTGCTCCAGATTCCATGGTCTTGGTCGAACCACTTGTTCCACAGTCTCAAAGAATTGCGACACCCTCACCCACTTATTCTGAGGGAGAGGATGCAGGAGAGCAGGACGAGGAATATAACTTCCCAGCCAACACAGAGCCTGATGAGCAACAGGACTCCTGGGTAGGGGCAGGTGACCAAGGGGATCAGCACACCGTCCATGACCCTCAGGTGTACAATGTTAAGACTTCTCCCACAGAGGATTCTGCGGCATTTAATGCCTTAATTGAAAGAGCAGCCAAGAACCACGATGTGGAACTACATGCTGACCCTGTGGATGTGGACTTCCTATTTGACACTTTTTGAACTGCTGAAAAGACTGTCAAGACTATTCCTATGCTGAAGGGGGTCCTTAAACATGCTGCGCACATCTTTAAGGAACCTACACGGTCCAGGGTGGTCAACCCTAGAATCGAGAAGAAATACAGAGCGGCACCTGGCGATCCTACCTATATCAAGGGCCAGTTGCCATTAGACTCTTTGGTAGTTTCTAATGCCCGCAAAAGGGCGAATTCGCAGACCACCGGTGATGCTCCTCCCCCGGGCAAAGAGTCAAAAGTGCTGGAGGCATCTGGAAAGAGAGTAGCAGCTCAAGCTGCCAATATCTGGCGTATATCAAACACGCAGGCGCTCTTGGCACGTTACGACAGGGCACACTACGACACACTAGAGACCCTATTACAACATCTACCAGACCAATATAAAGAGGCAGGGGAGATGCTTATCCAAGAAGGGAAGCTCATCACTAACGCTTCCATTAAGTGCGCACTGGACGTTGCGGACACTGCCGCCAGAGCAATTAATACCAGTGTAATGCTTAGACGGCAAGCATGGCTCAGAATCTCAGGTTTTAAACCAGAAATCCAAACTACCATCTTTAACCAGCCGGTAAACCCTGACAGGTTCTTTGGTCCAGAGGTGGATACCACCCTGGAAAAAATAAAGAAAGATACTGAGACTGCCAAGTCCATGGGAGCTCTCCAGTCCCGACAGTTTCGAGGGAACACTTTTCGTCGCTCAGGCAATCGAGGTGTTAACAGAGGCCAGATGTCACAGAAGACACAGTTCAATAAAGGTGGGGCGCAATCCTCGTACACCAAGCAGAGTAGAGGAGGATATCGGGGCAACAGCACCAAGGGCAGAGGCAGAGGCAACAACCACTCCCGTTCCTCTGCCACCAACAAACAGTGACTCCCTGTCACTGCCCCCCGACCATCCAACACCTGTCGGGGGGGAGACTCCAGCAGTTCCTGCCAGTCTGGAAATCCATCAACACAGACAGGTGGGTCAGGAAACTTATCCAGTTCGGCTATTGTTTGGAGCTAACATCCACTCCACCCAACATACCACCAAAGCACCGTACTATGTCAGCAGAGCATTTGCACTTATTGCAGCAGGAGGTTCTTGTCATGCTGCAAAAAGGCGCAATAGAGCTCGTGCCAGTGGAGGAAGAGGGCACTCCCTGTACTTCTTAATCCCAAAGAAGGACGGGTCCCTCAGACCTATTCTGGACCTGAGGCCCCTGAACCAGTACATTCTCTCGGAACGCTTCCACATGCTAACACTGCAGCAGGTTCTTCCATTACTCAATCAGGAAGACTTCCTCGCAACCTTGGATCTCAAGGATGCCTATTTTCACATCCCACTCCATCCATCCCACAGGAAATACCTCAGGTTCACCATTCAGAATCGGCATTACCAATTCAAGGTCCTTCCTTTCGGGGTGACCACAACCCCCAGAGTGTTCACCAAATGTCTGCCAACAGTGGCGGCGCACCTCAGGAGACAAAACGTCTACGTCTCTCCTTATCTGGACGACTGGCTGGTTCAAGCAAAGTCAGCCCAGCAGTGCGCCGCCGACATGTCCCACACCATTCATCTCCTTCACGGTCTGGGCTTCTCACTAAACTATCCGAAGTCGCACCTTCAGCCAGCACATGTGCGGCAGTATCTGGGCGCGACGATAGAAACTCTGGCAGCCACGGCTCAGCCGAATTCAGTGAGGATCGACAACATCCAGTCGCTCATCCAAAAGTTCAGACCGCAACACTCACTTCCAGCGAGAGTGTTCATGCAGTTGATAGGCATGATGGCCTCCTGCATCTTCATAGACCCGCACGCCAGGTTGCATATGCGTCCGCTCCAAGAATGCTTGGCACATCAGTGTACTCAGGCTCAAGGACAGTTGAACGACCTAGTGTTGGTGACCGGTCGGGCATACATCTCTCTGCATTGGTGGAATCTACACAACCTTTGCAAGGGCCGACCGTTCCAAGAGCCTGTGCCACAGATTATCCTAACGACGGACACATCTCTCCAGGGATGGGGAGCTCATGTGCTCCACTACACAGTGCAGGGACTATGGACGACGCAACAAAAGAAGATGCACATCAACTACCTAGAACTGATGGCAATCTTCATGGCACTTAAGTCCTTCAAAGTACATCTGTGCAACAAAGTCGTGTTAATCCGGACGGACAACATGACAGCCATGTACTACATTCAAAAGCAGGGAGGTACACACTCTCCACAGTTGTCTCATCTGGCTCAGAGCATGTGGAAGTGGGCCATTCAGAGGAACATCTTCCTCATGGCGGAACACCTCCCGGGCAAGGACAATCAGATGGCGGATCTGCTCAGCAGGTACAGCCACCAGATGCACGAGTGGGAGTTACATCCATCAGTACTCCACCCGTACTTCCAGCAGTGGGGTCATCCAGAGATAGACCTGTATGCCACAAGGGAAAACGCAAAATGCCAAAGCTTTGCCGCCAGGTTCCCTCACCCACAGTCGCAGGGCAATGCGATATGGATGAACTGGTCAGGCAGATTTGCGTACGCTTTTCCCCCAGCACCGCTCATTCCGCTGGTGGCAAGAAAGCTAAAGCAACACTCAATGACGCTCATCCTGGTTGCTCCAACGTGGGCACGCCAACCATGGTACACCACGTTTCTAGAACTCTCCGTGGTACCGAATCAAAGGCTGCACCTCACACCCAGGCTCTTGATGCAGAACCATGGCGAAATTCAGCATCCAGATCCACAACAGCTCAATCTGGCGATCTGGCTCCTGAGGTCTTAGAGTTTGGCTACCTTGATTTGCCTCCTGAATGCATGGACATCATCCGGGAGGCAAGAAAGCCCACTACCAGAGCTTGCTATGCAGCAAAATGGAAGCGGTTTGTCATTTACTGTACTGAACACAATATCAACCCGCTAGATGCATCCATTCCTAATATCATCTGCTATTTGTTACATCTTTACAAATGCAACTAGCATATGCTTCCATTCGGATACACTTATCCGCCATAGTGGCTTATCTTCAAAACAGGCAGCATCACTCTGTTCAGGGTGCCTGCCATTAAAGCTTTTCTAGAAGGGCTGAAGCGGGTCATCCCTCCCAGGACCCCACCAGCTCCTGTGTGGAACCTCAATGTGGTCCTCACCAGATTGATGGACCCACCTTTTGAGCCTCTACATTCATGTGAGATTCAGTTCTTAACATGGAAAGTGGCTTTTCTCATTGCCATCACGTCTCTACGACGTGTTAGTGAGCTACAGGCGCTCACAGTACAAGAGCCATTTATCCAAATTCATTCTAACAGGGTGGTGCTGCGCGCTAACCCTAAGTTTCTTCCTAACGTGGTGTCGCGGTTTCATGTTAATCAAACCATCGAACTGCCTGCATTCTTTCAGAACCCTGAAACAGTAGCAGAAAGAATGCTCCACACGCTTGATGTCAAAAGAGCGTTAATGTACTACATTGACAGAACCAAAGACTTTACAAAGACTCAACAGCTCTTTGTTGCCTTCTCAGCCCAGCACAAAGGCAACCCCATTTCCAAAGCAGGTATAGCCAGGTGGATCGTTAAGTGTATTCAGATTTGCTATCACAAGGCTAAGCGCACTTTAACGGTCCCCTCCAGAGCCCACCCCACCCGCAAGTTGGGGGCCTCTATGGCTTTCCTTGGTAATATCCCTTTGGAAGATATTTGTAGAGCAGCCACATGGTCTACACCACATACCTTTACTAAACATTACTGTGTAGACGTGCACTCCAAGCAGCAGGCAGCTGTAGGGCAGGCTGTTCTTAAGACACTATTTCAGACTTCTGCAGCTGGCACAGGCGGCCGCCGTTAATGGAGGGACTGCTATGTATTCTATGCTATAGATATGAATTCAGCAGCCCACATGCCTCGAACTGAATATGCTACTTACCAGTATGCATCTGTTCTTGGCATGTAGGGCTGCTGACATTCATTTCGCCCGCCCTCCTCCCCGGCGCCTGTAGCGGCTGCAGACTTTTCTTGCATTTACTCTTAGGCATGGCCATCGCTTACACTATCTTCGCCACAATGGCTAAAAACAATCTAAGGATGGAGTCGATGCCCATGCGCACTGTAGTCCAGGGGAGGAGCCACCTATCTCGTGATACTTCGAAGACTCTTCCAGGACAACAATGTGCAATCATCCGGACCCAACACTAGGCGGCGATCTATGCTATAGATATGAATGTCAGCAGCCCTACATGCCAAGAACAGATGCATACTGGTAAGTAGCATATTCATTCTCCTCCCAAGACCCAGCTTACATCAAGGGATCCGTCACAGCAGATTCTATAATCGCTGCAACGGCCAGGAAAAGGGCAAACGTCCCAACAACGTCTGGACCTCCACCTGACAAAGAAAGCAGGAGGATGGATCTAACTGGCAGGAAAATTGAGAGGAACGCCGCAGCGCACTGGCGGATGGCGAACTCCAACGCCCTCCTGAATAGGCATCAATACCAGCTCTGGGATGAGATGGGACAGTTGCTCAAGCACCTCCCAGAACAATACCGTGAGAGGGCATCACACCTTGTGGAAGAGGGGAAGAGCATCGCCAATTCGTGCCTGAAGACAGCCTTGGATGGGGCAGAAACATCCAGCAGATAGATGGCTATAGGCATCACTGAGAGAAGGCAAGCCTGGCTCAGGATCTCCGGTTTCAAGGCTGAGGTTCAGAACAACATCCTGAACACACCCTTCAACGGGGAATCACTGTTCGGAGCCCCAGTTGATGAGAAGCTCACCCAACTGAAGTAGGACAACGAGACGGCAAGGTCCATGGGGGCCCTGCAGTTCAGGGGGATGAGAAGAGGCCGAACGGCAGAGGTGGAAGTCAGCGAGGGGATTCTCACCAGAGTTTCCAACAGGGGCAACAGAGTGACAACCAAGGCCACCAGGGCCAGCAGAGGCAAAGCTGGAACTACCAAAGCAGGGGCCAGTCGTTTCGGTTAAGAGGAAATGGACGGGGCCAGAGAAGGAGAAGCGGTGAACAACCACCCTCTAAGTGACTTCACACGGGAGAAGGTGCTCCACCACCCAAACCCTCCGGGGGAGGAGCACGGAAAAAGAGAGAGGAGAGGCCTACACGGACAAAACACAAAGGAACATGTAACGCCGGTAGGAGGAAGATTGAGATTTTTTCTCCAGGAGTGGAGAAAAATAACAGACAAGTGGATACTCAATATCATGCAGTTCGGATACTGCATAGAGTTGGAAAAAAGGCCACCAAACAGAAAACCAAAGAAAAGACAGCACTCGGTAAGAGAGCTGCAACTACTGCAAGAGGAAGCCAAAGAACTCCTCCTCAAAGCGGCCATCGAACGAGTTCCTTTCAAAGAACGGAACAAGGGAGTGTACTCAAACTACTTCCTAGTGCCAAAAGTGGACGAAAGTCTAAGACCCATCCTGGACCTACGGTTCCTAAACAAATACGTCAAAACTCAAAAATTCAAAATGACGTCCATACAATAGGTCATCCCACAGATAAAGACCGGGGACTTCTTGTCCACCATAGACCTCAAAGATGCGTACCTGCACATCCCCATGAACAGGCAGCACAAGCACATGCTAGGGTTCACAGTAAACGAGGATCACTACCAATTCACGACCCTGGCTTTCGGCCTAAAGTCTGCACCAAGGGTGTTCACCAAATGCCTCGCAGCAGTGGCCGCACATCTAAGAAGAGAGGGGATACACATGTACCCCTACCTCGACGACTGGCTGGTAAAGGCAAGCTCTTACAGGACATGCAAAGAGCATGCAGAACAGGTGACAAGAACACTAGCAAGCCTGGGTTTCTCCATACACTGGGGCAAATGCTCGATGGAACCAGAGCAAGTGAAGATCTTCCTGGGAGCCCAGATCGACACCGTCCAATGCAGAGTCTTACCGAGCGAAAAGAGAACGCTCAGCCTACTGAGGGAGAAACGTCACTACCAGAAGGGGCGAGCTCTGACAGTGAGGACTGTGAGCAAGATCTTGGGGATGATGGCATCATGCATACACTTGGTCCCCAATGTACGCCTGCAAATGAGACCACTCCAAGAGTGGCTACAACAGCAATGGTCACAAGCTACAGGAAGTTGGGAGGATCTAGTGGTTGTAACTCACAGGGTGCAGGAGGAGATAAGGTGGTGGACCAGGGAGAGAATAACAGAAGGGAAACCTCTAACACCACCGGACCCAACAGTGACCATCACCACAGAAGCATCCCAGAAGGGGTGGGGCGCACACATGAACAGGCTCAGAGTGAGGGGTCTGTGGAGCCCTACAGATGCAGTCAGGCACATCAACTACCTGGAATTGAAAACAGTGTTGCTAGCCCTCAAGGCTTTTCAGAAACACCTGTACAACCAGAAGGTGCTAATACAAACAGACAACACCACAACGATGTTTTACATAAACAAACAGGGGGGAACTCAATCGTTCCCTCTGTCAAACTTGGCACAGGAGATCTGGAAATGGGCTATACCACTAAAAATAGACCTGCTAGCCATACACCTGCCAGGGAAGGACAATGTAGAAGCAGATTGGCTTAGCAGGCAGACTTCAGCGTCCCACGAGTGGGAACTCAATATTCAGGAAACAGAGACTATTCAGGAAATGGGGCACGCCAACAATAGACCTATTTGCAACACACCGGAATGCAAAATGCCAGTACTTTACATCCAGGCAACCAGAGGCACTGTCCCAGGGGAATGCCCTATGGATAAGCTGGTTGAAAACATTTGCCTACGCTTTTCCCCCGATACCACTGATCCCCAGGGTTCTCAACAAATGCATGAAGAGCAACATGACGCTCATCCTTGTGGCACCACAATGGGCCAGACAGACCTGGTTTTCTCAGATAATGGAGATGGCGCAGGGGCCACCACACAAGTTCTCAAAAAGAAGAGACCTACTCTCCATGGAAAACGGAGAAATTCTACACCCAGAGCCAGAGAGCCTCAACCTCTCAGCCTGGCTCCTGAGGACTTAGAATTCGCACACCTAAAACTACCAGAGAGCGCCCTGCGGGTGCTATGAGAGGCAAGAAGGCCCAGCACATGCAAGTGCTATGGGGAAAAATGGAAAAGATTCACTCAATGGTGTTGCAAGAAACAGCTCCAAAGGAAACTGACCAAGGAATCCACGGTGCTGAGGTACCTCACGCTCCTAATTAAGGCTAAGCTGAGCTCATCCTCGCTGAGGGTGCACCTGGCAGCGATTGTGGCATACACAAGAGGAGAAACAGGGAGAAGCTTCTTCACATCCCAAGTCGTAAAAAGATTCCTGGAAGGAGCTAAAAGAATAGCGCCGCCAAAGAGAATGCCGCCACCGGCATGGAACTTAAATGTGGTACTGACAGAGCTCATGAAAGCACCTTTCGAACCCATCCACAAAGCATCACTGCAAATGTTAACAATCACCTCGCTACGAAGGGTGAGCAAACTGCAGGCACTCACACTGCATGAACCCTACATCCAGATACACAGTGACACATGCCAAAGGTGGTGTCAAGGTTCCACATGAATCAGAGTATTCAGATCCCTAGCTTCTACCAAAACCCCACTAAAAGCGCAGAGAGGTCACTACACACCCTAGACGCTAGAAGGGCTGTGATGCACTACATTGAAAGAACGAAGGAACACAGGAAAACAAAACAGTTCTTCGTATCCTTCGCAAACAGTTACATGGGCAAACCAGTGACCAAAAACACCATAGCGCGATGGATCGCACAGACAATACAATTCTGCCACAAACAAGCTGGCCAGGAGCTAACTGGAGGGGCACAGGCCCACTCCACCAGGAAGAAAGGAGCAACAATTGCCTTTCTGGCCAACACACCAATTCAGGACATATGCCTGGCGGGAACATGGGCTTCAGTGCACACTTTCACTAAGCACTATTGCGTGGATGTACAGATGAACAAAGAAGCACAAGTAGGACAGAAAATGCTTCAACATATATTCAACAACCAACGCTTATCTTCCACCCAACCGCCACAGTAAGGAAGGAAAACCGCTACAAAATCTATGCACAGCATAGTGAATCCAGAAAGATTCACGCTGCAAAACGAATAGTTTCTTACCTGTCGGTGTAGTTTTGCAGCTTGAAGATCTTTCTGGATTCACTAGCGAACCCACCCGCCTCCGCCAGAAAGATGAGGCTGGAGAAAAAGGTGGAAATACATAGAAAGAAAGCAAGTTGAAACTTAGAAGATACGTGAAAAGATACCTGAAAAGATACGTGAAAAGAATTACGTTGAAAAAACGATTAACAAACATAGCCATGGATTCACTACAAAGACAGAAAAGGAAAAAGAGACAGAAAAAAGAATCCGAAGATGGCGCCCAAGGGTGGTAGCTTCCGCCGGAAGCACGCCGACGTCACCGAAGGTACACCAAATGGTGGGACGTCGACGCCCACCTGGGCTACGACAAAAAAAAAAAAAAAGAGAAAAAAAGACTACGATTCCGTACCCAACCACCAGATTGCGGAATATGCACAGCATAGTGAATCCAGAAAGATCTTCAAGCTGCAAAACTACACCGACAGGTAAGAAACTATTCGATACATGTCTTCCCTTACCTAGACGACTGGCTCATAAAAGCAAGATCGTTCAATCAGTGTGTGTACAACACACAAAACAAACGATTCAAACATTACACGACTTAGGGTTTACGATAAACTACACCAAGTCGCACCTAGAGCCTTCGCACGTTCATCAATATCTAGGAGCTACCATAGACACATCGGTAGCTCTAGCGTATCCCAGTCAAGCCAGGATTCAAAGCATTCACAACTTAGTCTCCCTTTTTCAATGCCAGCACTCTCTTCAAGCCAGAGTGTTCATGAAACTAATAGGCATGTTGGCGTCTTGCATCTTCATAGTTCCTCACTCAAGACTGCAGATGCGCCCACTACAAGAATGTCTAGCACAACAGTGGAATCAGGCTCAAGGTCAGCTCACAGACCTGGTGTTGGTGGACAGCCGTACATATCGCTCTCTGCAATGGTGGAACACCAAAAACTTGACAAAGGGACGGCCGTTCCTAGACCCTATTCCACAAATAGTGCTCACGACAGATGCATCCCTCACAGGATGGGGAGCCCATCTCTTGCATTATACCACACAAGGCCAATGGAACAACCAACAGAAACAGTTCCCCGTCAACCATTTAGATCTGCTAGCAATTTTCCTAGCACTCAAAACCTTTCAAGTACAAAACAAAGCTGTTCTAATCCGGACGGACTATGACAGCCATGTATTATGTACAAAAACAGGGGGGGGGACACTCTCTGCAACTGTCCCAGCTTGCACAGAACATTTGGAGATGAGCCATACCTCAAAACATACACCTGACAGTAGAACACCTTCCAGGAATTCACAATCAGATAGCAGATCTGTTGAGTCGTCAGTCACAACAGATTCACGAATGGGAGCTGCACCCACAAGTTCTCCAACCATTCTTCCAAAGGTGGGGGCATCCACAGATAGATCTGTTTGCCACCCACGAGAATGCGAAATGCCCAAGCTTCGCCGCCAGGTTTCCACACCCACAATCGGAGGGAAATACGATATGGATGAACTGGTCAGGCAGATTTGCGTACGCTTTTCCGCCTCTCCCACACTAGTACGCAAGCTCAGATAACAGTCTCTCAAACTAATACTAGTGGCCCCCACATGGACACGTCAGCCGTGGTTCACCACGCTACTGGATCTCTCACGGGTACTACATCAAAAATGACGGCTCACGCCATCCCTGTTAACACAGAACCATGGAGAAAAAAGGCACCCAGACCCAAACCAACTGAATTTGGCGATCTGGCTCCTGAGGTCTTAGTTTGGCTACTTAAACCTACCACAGGACTGTATGAACATAATTAAAGAAGCTAGAAGACCCACTACCAGAGCATGTTATGCGGCTAAGTGGAAAAGATTTGCAATATACTGTAACAACAATAACATTGATCCACTGGATGTTTCCATCCAAAATATTATTTGCTACCTTCTACACCTACAAAGGTCCAATTTGGCTTATTCTTCCATACGCCTGCATCTACCAGCAATTGCAGCCTATTTACAAAATAGACAGCATCTATCTCTCTTTAGAGTACCTGCAATAAAAGCATTTATGGAAGGATTAAAGCGAATAATTCCACCTAGGTTACCACCTGCACCAGTATGGAACCTAAATGTGGTCCTTACAAGACTTATGGGTCCCCCTTTTGAGCCTTTACACAAGTGTGCACTGCAATTCCTAACATGGAAAACTGCCTTCCTTGCTGCTATTATACCTCTCTCAGAAGAGTGATGGAAATACAAGCATTACAATAGAAGAACCATTTTTTCAAATACACCCTAACAAAGTGGTTCTTAGACCAAATCCAAAATTTCTGCTGAAAGTCATTACCCTTTTCACCTTAACCAATCAGTAGAGTTACCAGTGTTTTTTCAAAAAACGGACTCTGTTGCAGAAAGGGCTCTACACACCTTAGATGTTAGAAGAGCTCTACTATACTACACAGACAGGACAAAATCCTTCAGAAAGACAAAACAACTATTTGTATCTTCCTCTCCCCCACACAAAGGCAACCCCATCTCTAAAGGAGGAATTGCCAGATGGATTGTAAAGTGTATTCAAATATGCTATCAAAAAGCTAAACGTACACTGACAGTTCCTCCTAGAGCGCACTCCACTCGCAAACTAGGAGCCTCTCATTAGAGGACATATGCAAGGCAGCAACATGGTCTACAATACACACTTTCACTAAACACTATTGTGTTGATGTGCAAGCCAAGCAGCAAGCTGCAGTAGGCCAAGCTGTCCTTAAAACACTATTTCAGTATGCCGCAACGGATACAAGTGACCACCGCTAGGGGAGACACTGCTGCACAATCGTTGCTAAGTGTACAATTTGCAGCTCATATGCCTCGAACGGAATATGCCACTTACCAGTATGCATCTGTTCTTGGCATGTAGATCTGCCGAGTTGTACACGCCCTCCCGCCTCCCCATGACTTGTATCCGTTCCAGTACTCATCTTACTTAGATGCACACGCATGGACATCCTTTTCTCTTTACTTCTACTAACTCCATCATTTCCCTTCATGGCGAAAAACAATCTGAGGATGGAGTCGATGACCATGCGCAGTATTGTCCAAGGGAGGAGTCACCTATCTCGTGACTACAAGGACTTCTTCCAAGAAGACAACCTGCAATCATCCGAGCCCAACACCAGGTGGCGATCTATTGCTAAGTGTACAACTCTGCAGATCTACATGCCAAGAACAGATGCATACTGGTAAGTAGCATATTTCTTTTGTTTCCTGACAGATTTGTTGGGACTGCACTGATATGTTTAGGGCAGACGGGCATGCCCTCTCGTTCCCTGTATTGAGCTACTCCGTGAATGTAAAAACCTGCATAATGAATGCATACTGGTCCTGGTGTACTTGCTACAGAAGGAAAAGGCACTTTGCAGAGTGAGATGTTTTCCCCTACAAATCCCGAGCTGACACTTGCAAAGGGGTGGGGGTAGGGAGCAAGAGTCATTATACTTTGCTATCGTGGAGTGTTTGAAACAAAGCCTCGGTTAAGAAATGCATCTTAAAAAATAATTGTAAGCTTTCTTCTTGCAAACTAGAGTTTGGAGCATCAAACATCAGTGGAATCACCTTCTTGTCCAAACTCAGATCTTGTGCCATATTGTGGTTTCCCACCGTTACCTGCACAATGCCACCTTCCTCCACCTCCTCCTGCAGCACCCCGCCGCTAAACAGCCGGTAGTGTTGCTCCTGCAAGCTCAGCTGTTCCTGGGCGCGCTGTTCTGGCTGCTCCTGTTGCTCCTGAGTGCGCTGCTTCTCACTTGCCTGGGCGAGCTGCTCCCGGTGCTTGTGGGCCAGCTGTTGGCGGAGCTGCTGCAGCATGCCACCCGCCACCCGCATCTCCCTCTTGCTTGATGTGCATTTAACCTTCAGGGGGGCTGCGGCGAGGTGGGGAACTAGGCTTCTTCTTCAGATCCCCCCGGGAGGCAGCCAAAGCCGGTGACCGGGGGAAGGTGGCTGAACATAAACATGCCAGGGGGGAGGCAGGCTCCACAGCCTGCGCTACCTTGGCCTCCCTCAACTTGCTCCGCCCCCTGGTGCTGAGAAGAGCAGACACAATGGGGCGCCTGGCGGGAACGCGGTTCTGGGCCCTTGCGCACCATCCCGCGAACAGGTAACAGTCTGCATGTGCACGTCTTCCCCCGCGGACGCTCCTTGCCTTCGTGGGTGACGTGGGCCTGGTGCGCGCACACCTCCCTGTAGCCACCACCGCACCGTTAGAACACATCAATTTTTGTAGCCTTTTTAGTGAGAGGAGCCATAAGTCTGTAGTGCTTAACCTGGGAGTACGGGTTAAAGACATTATGTGCATGACAGACTGGTCTTCATATTCTACATTCAAGGAGTTCTACTTAACGCAAGTAACCAATTTTCTTTGGTTATTGATCAGCTTTGAATTTGTATGATCCAAAGCCTCCGGTCCAGACATAGAACTGAAAGCTTTCTAAGATTAGTAAGCAACAATTTTCAATTATATTAAGGGCAGGTAGGTGAGGATTATCCCATCTGCCTAGCTAATTTGATGACCGTCTGCAGAAACTTTGATTTTATAAGATGACATTTTAAAAAGCAATTTACCACCAAACTTAAGTTATCAGGAAGTTTATTTTAGTATGAACGTAAACATAGGTTAAAAAACCAGAGCAGATGAAAGACAAGAGCCTTCAGTGGTCTGCACAGTAAGAAAAAGATGCAGTTCCTTGAATGTTTGCAATGTTTACTCTGGAGTCTCCACTGTTATTAGGCAACCGAATGGGGATCGTAAGGGTTGGGATTCCTGATACATATGTTTTTTTTTTAACCATTTTCTTTTTTTCCCTGCATCTTTGATGTTATAAAAATATGTGCTGATTTGTTTACACGGGTGCTGTCAATAAAATAGCAAGAAAATAAACGTGTAATCCTTACCTCTGCGTCTTTAATAGAAATTAAAATTCCTGATCAGGATTATGATTAGTTACCAACCTTAAAAAATATATTCTAATTAACAGGGATAATACTTTGTTGGCGAGCACGGTCTTAAGTCATTCTGTGCCGCAGGGTAAACTTGAAGCCCTACTTCTATGTTTGTGAAGCGTCACTATTTGTTGTTTATTAAATCTCGTAATCCTACAGTGTTGACATTTTAGTCTTAAGTAGTCTCCAAGCTGCAATTTCTTTTTGTGAGCCGCTGCTGCCCTTTAATGATGCACTTTCAGACGTCCTTTTGGGCACCTGGTCCATGCCCAACACAGGGTCTCCTGTGGATAGGAACATGGCCCGACGTCATTGCCTGGCCCTGGCCACCCCATATTCCTCTCCCAACACCCTACCCCTGAGAGCTTGGTTGTCCAAGCCTCTGCGTCCCCAAGCGCATTCCCTTCCTCACCTCCGGACAGGGAATCCAAGAAACAGGACCAGTTTCAGAATATTTTCTCTTCTGCCAGTTCAGGGCTGCGGTCTGTGAACACTGCATGCCTCTTGGGCCACTATTCCTACTCTGTGTGGGATACGGTGGTTCAGGTGCTGCCTCAAGTGTCCAGAGGAGACCCAGACAGTGCTCTCCTAAGCTATTGCTGAGGGGAGAGATGCAGCCAAGTTCTCGATTCGTTGTGGCCATGGCACCGCCGACTCGCCGTCACGCCTGGCTGAGGACCATTGGCTTTCATGGGGATGTCCAGAACTCTCTGATTTGCCTTTTGATGGCACTCACCTTTTTGGCGACAAGGCAGATAGTGCATTGGAGCGCTTTAAGGACTCGTGAGCTACGGCCAAGTCCTTGGGCCTTTTGGCCACGCGCACTTCTTCGGCGTCTGCTTTTCGTTCCTTTCGTGGCCAAGGAAGTGGCGCCCAGATATGTTCATTTCAAAACAGGCCTGCGCAGCCACGGACGTGGGACCCGCCGAGGTGGGTCACGGGGCCAGCAAGTGGGTCAGTACCTCCCCTGCCACCAATTCTCCAAACCTTCCTAGTCCGGTTTTTCAGGCTCACCAAACGCCAGTGGGCGGCAGGGTAAATGTGTGGTAAATAAATAAATAATTACCGGTACTATTTTTCTATACATTAAATAAAACAGATACCACGGATCCTGCCTCTTATTTATTGAGCTATCTGAGTCGAACAGGCTTTAATCAGGCATAAGGGAAGGGACAGGATCGGAACAGCCTGAAATAGAATGGCATGGAATGGAATGGCAGCTGCAACGTCTCATCAACAGTACATGGTATATATAGTAAAACATTACAATTGCATTGCATACAGTAGGCGGAACAAGTGACAAACGTAAGATAAGAACATATGGGCGTGAAAAGAAGGCGTGCACAGGGCGTGCACGAAGACATGTGATGAGAACGTCACAGAAGTGTCATAAATGGGTGGATACATGGAGGGGGCTACCTGGGCAGCTGGAACCTTTAACCTAGTGGTGCGCGCAAACGGACCATGACGTGTATCTGGGGAGAACTGGGGCTCTGACTTCTGCACTAGAAGAGGAGACTAAAGTCTGGGATGTCAGGACGACATGTACCTAGAGCATATCTGGTATCTTGTGTTTGGAGTACATGTTGATAGAATCTAAAAGTCATCAGAGCAAAGGCTACTTGACACTAAGACTGGTGCATGCATATATTCTTCATGTATTGCGTGTGCTATGAATCTTCCATGGATATTAATACAGTAATTCACTTGCATGGAGACAGAAAGACTAGACTATAGCTGAAGATGTTTATGCGGTTCGTTAGCTTAGGAATGTGAAGACGGAGAGCAGAACTGATAACTGTGGGCATAACATATTCTTGGCAGGCAGAGCCAGGCCGGGCACCGCGCTGCGCGGCAGGAAGTGAGCTAAGGGTCAGGGATGCAGGAGGGGCTGCATCGCTCCTCGGAGTGGTTCAGGAGACTGGAGCTTGATTCTGGTGTCCGGGCCCTCATGAGGCCTAGAAACGGGGACAATTCGATGAATTAACGTGCACAAAGAAAAAGGGTGTCAACATAGGCCTAGAAGCCTGATTCACGTTGCTTTCACGGGGACTGGATAACTGGCATACGAAACGTTGGACACAACTATAAGTGCGTCAGTATTCGATCATAGGGGGAACATATGCATATTAATCATGCACATATAACATAGGATGGGGAACACGTAGGGACACATGACAAGGCAAAATTCAATTTTCCTCATTCCCTCCTTGTGCCCTACGTTTCCATCAGGAAACATCAATATTCATGATACCATCTATCATTTCATATAGCATCATTTGCTCGTCTCGAATCTTCTTGGAACGGGACTTTGGACTTGGAATACAGGATGTAGCGCACAAGCCGCAAATCGCAGGGCCACATTGTAAACAGAGACAGCAACTGAATATGTTCATTACTGCTATACCCAGGAATGACAATACTTTCCATCCCCAGGCAGATATAATACTCCAGAGCCAACCGGACCATGTCCAGGTGCCTGGATTCTGGTGCAACTGGTGGGCTATTTTATGAAGTCTGGTTATAGCTGAATAAACAGACGGTGCGTTATTAGGAATGAAAATGCAGCAACTAGATCCGATGACTCTACAAGCTCCGCCCCTATCGGCCAGTATGACGTCAAGAACAAGGCGGTTCTGAAGCACGACAAATCTCATAGCAGATTGTTCTTCTGTTAAGTTACCTAGAGCAGAAGTAGTCTCATTCACTACTGCTTCAAGGGTTCTAGTTAACCTACGTATTAGCTTACTATTCTGGACAGGGCCTATAAAGAAAAAGAAACCTTTATTGAAGTCTGTATACTGTTCTAAAGCCGTTTCAGTTTGATCGACAATTGGGGACTCGATCTCCCTTCTATGTCTAACGTGTACTAGATGTGTGTTTCTGTGATAATCGGATGGGGCTAGGAAAACTGGTGGCAGTAGGAAGGCAATGTAACATGTTCCATCCCAATCGAGGGGCAGACGTACATATGCGGTCTGACCACACACAAAATACGAATGACGTGAGGCTTTGAAAGTAGATTTCCCACTGTCACTATACTCGACCACAGTAGTACAATCACTGTGTCCTAGATGTACTGAACCATTCTTTCTGACACATAATTCACCTTTCACTGGTAGAACTGTAATAGCAGGCAAATCTGGAGTAGTCTCAGACTGAACATTCAAAACCATGAAATTCGAGGAATAATTACCTAGATCATATACTTCATTTTCTAGATCTAACCCTGTTCTATGGGAAAGACCTTCCTTGTCTGGGAAACATGTTCTATTCAGAAGGGACATATCGTTTGAGGATGACGTTAACATGGACCATGCTCCACAGAACCATTGTGTGAAAACGGATAGGGAAAGAGTGGCAGAACTCCCTTCGGTGTCTGGAAAGGGGGGAGTCGACCACACACCCAACAATTTGTGGCATTGCTGGTCTGGTGTGAATAGTGTAACATTCGGATAAAAGTATTATTGCGCATGGCAAGACGATAGGATAACTCGTGAGGAGGCAGTTCACTAAATGTGTGCTCTACTGTAACATTAGAGGAAAAATGTACATGTGAAACAGTAGGAGGAAAATATACATATAAAACATAACTTATGCCTGTAATCATAAAACTCAGAAATAATAAAATTAAAAGAGTAACAATGCATCGGCTTCGGAGAGCTTTGTGATAACGTATTTTCTTAGAGTTTTGACTAACTCTCTCACTATGTGGGTCTATCTCGTACATGTCAGGAACCTGTCTAACCGCTTCACCCGAGAGGGACTTAGACAATTAAACTGGCTGACTTACTAGACCTTAATTTTTCTTTATACTCCTGCTGCGGAGTTTTCTCTAACAGGGGAAGCTTAGAGTCAGTATCTGGGCAGTCCTTGAGAACGGGGCAGTCTTTGAAAAAAGTCTTTGGACGGAGTCCATGGAATCGTTTCACGTGACTGGAATTCAACCAGCCTTTTCTTCCTTCAATCTTGACGGCGGTCTTTGTGGTCATCAGGACAAGTTTTGGTTCTTTCCAGCGGGGCTCCAGCGGACTTGAACGATCAAAATTTCTAATCAGGACGAGGTCGCCTGGTAGGACCTCGTGCGGTTTCACTTGAGTGTTGTCTGGAAAGGCAGCAGCGACCTGTGAACGACAAGAGAGTAGTGCAGACATCAAGGAAGCCAGGTAATCTGTCAGCATATTACTGTCAACATCAGTTATTTTACGTGGCCTAGGTGTACCCCACATGTTTGGGGGACGACCGAAAACTACCTCAAAAGGGGACAGACCTGAACGGGAGTGAGCGACCATTCTCATGTAAAAAAGGGCGACTGGCAGTGCTACCAACCAATCTACGCCTTTCTCTGCGCAAACCTTGGCAATGCGGATTTTTAAAGTCTGATTATGTCTCTCGACGAGACCTGCTGCTTCGGGATGTCGTACACAGTGGAACTTCCACTGGTACCCTAACAGAAGGGATACTTGTTTCATGAGTTCGGATGAGAATGGCTGGCCGTTGTCTGAATACACGACCCTAGGTAAACCCTAGCGGGGGAAGTACTCACGAACCAACTGCCTGGCAGTGGTCGCAGCAGTGTAATCTGGAACTGGATATGCTTCTGTCCATCTGGACAAAGCGCATACAACTACGAGGACATACTTGAAACCTCGACATCGTTCCATCTGGATATAATCCATCTGGAGGACTTCAAAAGGGTGGTCAGGAGGATGGAATCCACCTTGTTCCACCGGGACACCTTTACCTGGATTGAACTGACAACAGATCATGCAGGTACGTACTTTCTGCTTGGCTGCTGCTCGTAAATGCTTGTTAAACCAGAGGTTCTGAATACTGTCTAACATGGCTTTTTCTCCTAAATGTGCTGGACTATGTGCGGTGTTAATAATGACTTGAACCATAGAGTCGGGGAGAAACCATGTGGCTTTTCCCTTCGTCAACCATCCCCGATCTGTCTGGACCCCTCCTTGTTCAGACCATTTCTTGATTTCGTCGGGAGTAGCATGTGACTGTATATCTAGTACGTCTTGTGTAGGGTCCTTAACTGTCATACAAGTAGTCTGAACTGGAACGTCTGTCTGTGTCGTGTTAACTGGAATGTCTGGAGTCTGAGCTGTAAGCTTGGCTGTTCGATCTGCCAGGTCGTTACCCTGGGAAATGATGTCAGTGACTTTTGTATGTGCTTTGCACTTCATAATAGCGATAGCTGTCGGTAAATGGATTGCATCTAACAGAGCTTGAATGAGGGGGCCATGCTGAATCTTGGTTCCATGAGAAGTCATGAAACCTCTCTCTTGCCAAAGTACTCCAAAGTCGTGTACGACTCCGAATGCATAACGTGAATCTGTGTATATGTTTACTTTCAGGTTCTTGGCTCGTATGCAGGCTTGGGTCAGAGCGACGAGCTCTGCTGCTTGAGCAGACAGGGTGTCAATACGATGTGTTTCTATAACTTCGGTCTCAGTAGTCACTGCATACGCGGCTACTAGTTCTCCTGTACTTGTCCGCATACATGAACCATCCACATAGTGTCAGGTCGGGATCAGGTAATGCAATGTCTGTCAAGTCTTGTCTTGGCTTTGTCATGGTGTTAACAACTTCCACACAGTCATGTGTGGCAGGGTTTGAAGTAACTGAGGGTAACAGTGTAGCGGGATTTAAAATGTTGCAGCGTCTGATTTCTATGTGTGGCTAAAAACAGTGTCAGTTCATATCCTGTTAAACGTGCAATTGTCAAGTGCTGAGTCTGTGTTCGGTTTAAAAGAACTTCCACGGAGTGTGGAACTTGTACTGTCAGGGAGTGTCCTAACACTATGGAATCACTTTGTCTGATAGCTAGAGCTGTGGCTGCAACTGACTTGAGGCACGCAGGCAAAGCCTGGGCCACCGGATCTAATGTGCTAGAAAAATAAGCACAGAGCTTGTATTGTCCTGCTTGATCTTGTGTGAGAACAGATAATGCAGTACCATCACGTTCAGTAACAAAAAGTGTAAAAGGCTTACTGTAGTTCGGTGTTGCTAGAACAGGTGCTTGGCATAAGGCTTTCTTTAACTCATTGAAAACAAGTGTATGTTCTTGGGTCCAAGGGAGGACAGTCAATGTGGCTGCCTCCTGTGTCGTTAACTGTATCAGTGGCTTGGCTAGATATGCGTACTGAGGGATCCATTGTCTGCAGTAAGAAGTGAGGCCGATAAAAGCTCGCACCTCCTTCTGAGTCTTTGGCTGTGGAAGATGTGCTATTAACTGGATACGGTCTGGTGTCAACTGCCTACCCCTCTTGGACAGTAAGTGTCCAAGGTACACCACTTGCTGGACACAAAATTGCAGTTTCGAAGGGGACACCTTGTGCCCCATCTCGGCCAGGAAATACAAGACTGTCAGTGACGCACGTTCGCAGTCACGTTCAGAACGGGCTGTGATCAATAGATCATCGACATACTGGATCAGGGCAGTGTCAGTTGGCATGTGAATATTGTCTAGTTGTCTCTTAAGTGCTTGACTGTAAATACTAGGACTTTCTGTGAAACCTTGAGGAGCTCGTGTGAATTTATAGCTTCTTCCATTTAAACAGAATCCGAAAAGAAACTGGCTGTCTGGATGGATGGGGACACTAAAGAATGCGTTCTTGAGATCAATAACAGTAAAGAACGTAGCTTCAGAATCAATGGCAGTCAATAGGGAAGAGATATCTGGAACCACTGGGTACTGGGGTATGATACATTTATTAAGTTCTCGGAGATCAATCACTAATCGATAAACTGGAGGTGCATTGGGATCAGTACGTTTAAGAATCGGAATGATAGGAGAATTACATACATTGGAGTCAGTTTCTACAACTACTCCTTGAGCGATGAGCTCGTCAATAATTTTGGATAAGGCTGCTACAGCCTCGGGTGGCAATTTGTACTGTCGGATTCGTGGTAATACAACACCTTGTTTCAGAGTGACACGATGGGGTGTAATGTGCATACAACCTACATCAGTTGGGCCTTGCGCCCATAAATGCTGAGGTACATTCAATAATCTTGGATCAAAATCACGTAATACATAATGACCCTTAAAATCACGTAAAAACAATCTCACTCCTTCTGGGGAGCAGCAAATGATTGCTCCTAATTCTTTCAGTGTCTTAATACCTAGTAAGTTTTCTGGACATGATTTCGTAAGCAACAAGTCTTTAGTTCGGGACAATGGACCAACTTCTAGGGAAACTGGTTTCGATATTTCATTAACAATAGGCTTTCCTGAAAATCCAAGGGAAACATTTCTAGAGCCTGAGAGCGGAGCCCCTGGAACCTCGTCATGACTGATGGTAGTCCTACTTGCCCCTGTATCTATCAGAAACTTTCTGTCTTTCCCTAATACTTGACTGTGTACATAGGGACCCTCTTGATCTACAGGAATCTCGATGAGAGGCAAGCCAACCTCCCTCTCTAGGCTGTTTCATGAATACTGCTGATATTCTGGATAATCTGACTGTGCATACTGGTACATCTGTTGTGTAACGTGTTGTGTGGCAGCTATAGGTTGCGGTACGGTAACTGTCTGTTGTGCGTTCTGCGGTGGCTGGGCATTCTGCGGAACAGGTTCTTGCCTCGGAGGACGTGGTCTCTCTTTCGTCTTACCAGTAGCTATGTTGTGTTTCAGAACTGCACATTCGTTTATATAATGACCTGGCTGTTTACAGTAATTGCATGTCCCTTTAACGGGAGCTGCAGGATGACTGGTTTGATTCGTACCCCTCTTCTGACTGTCTTGTGGAACAGACTGTGCAACTAGTACTTTCATTTTCGTGTCTTTCATACGTCTTCTTTCGTGTTCTTGCTCTTCCCTGATTCTGTTCTGGTGGTACTGGAGCATCTGGAGCATTTGTGACGGAGTATTAGCTTGCCAAGTACTCTCGACTTTCAGTACTCGATTTTTAACTTGTGGTAAAGAATTCTCAACTAATTTGGTAACAAAAAGATGTGGATACGACTCACTACTTGTTTTCAGGCCGCTATTAATAATGAAACATTTCTCGAATCTAGAATAAAAATCGCTAGTGTCTTCATCTTGTTTCTGTTTACAGGCTGAGATGGCATCCCAGTCTTCCTTTTTCGTGGCTAGTAATCTTGGCAAGACTTGTATTAATAGTTCGGGCAATGCTTTAGCTTTTTCCCCAAGACCGGTACCTGGAACTCGTGTGTTATCCTCAGTCTCTAATGCGGTCCAATCTATCTTTTTCTCTCCCACCTCCCATTCTTTTTCTTTCAGTTTTTCATATATGCCCGCAGGCAACAGGACCTTTAACATCTTAATGATATCAGGATACGTGTATTCTCCCATACGGAGCATGTCTTTTAATTCACGGTGGAACCCTGCTGGATCTTTATCGTGACAGGGTATTAACTTTTTCATTTCTAAGAGTTCTATTTTCGTGATAGGGGTGTTAACAAATACTCGTTCTAGATCACCCCCCGCTCCCTTAACAGGGTGTACTTCTCGCAACGGATTTTGTCTGTCTATGTAGAATGATTTTCTTACTGGGGGTGGAGCAGGAACAAAATGCGGATTCAGGAACGTTCTGTATTTATGGCGTTGTTCTAAAACAACACTAATTAAATCGGTACCTAGACCTTTCCATCTGTTTAGGAGTAACTCGTTCAGAACATCATACAAGGGACCTGGATCAGAATGCTGATCCTCATACAGTGTGATGAGGTGCTGGATCATATACACACCCACCAGACGCTGCTCGGCTGGGGGCAGCTTCAGAAACATTTGGGCCACTATTTCATCTGGAAACGTGGCAGAATCACTAGTCCATCGGACTGCTGATCGGGCTAGTTCTTGTTCATGCATGGTACTAAGCTCACTATAACCTATTCGTAGTTTCAGAATTTTATCTGTAGCCTGGAATACTTGCTCCAGAGAACATTGTTCTGGTACGGGAAGAGGGAAAACTTTCTTGTAATCTAGGTATGAATGTCTGTCGGAAAGTCTAGTTCTACCTACATACGCTATTCTGTCGGGATTCTCGCTGTCTATGTCTTCACTTGAAGAGTCATTCTCTTTCTCGGTTGCTCTTATTGCTTTCTCCTTCTCGTGTATACTTAGAATTTCTTTACGAATTTTCCTGTACATACTTTCTATACTATTTTGTGACTTGTGTTTTCCCTCGGCTATATTGTCACTCCACCTTGTCAAGACTTTCATCTCGTCTTTGTCTTTATCAGGTTGATCTTGTTCTCTTATCAAACAGTTAATCAAGAATTGTAAAACCATACTCTGATTCTCGACTTTTCTATGTGCCATAGCTTCGTGAATACTTTCTGAATTCTCCCCAGTACGGATAAAACGATATATTCTGTCTAGATGTTCCTTCATGTCGGGCAGGGTGGCCAAATAGTTGGCAACTCGTCGTAAACGTATGGAATATATTATCATGTGATCTTCGCCTGGAACTGA
The DNA here is from genome assembly GCF_964261635.1 of Lissotriton helveticus. Classification (NCBI taxonomy): domain Eukaryota; kingdom Metazoa; phylum Chordata; class Amphibia; order Caudata; family Salamandridae; genus Lissotriton; species Lissotriton helveticus. The sequence goes on along the minus strand of NC_136059.1, from coordinate 317,058,490 downwards.
ATCATATATGCAATCAGTAAGGTGTCGCTTGAGGTCTGCGTATGTAGTCACCTTTGGCGTGCGCTGTAACGCTGCGTCTCTCAGCGTCAGCCGTTTTACTTGAGGCGGGGTGGTAGGAGCACCTCCCCCCGCTCCGCCTGAACTAGAATCGTCCATTAATACTGAATGTGCTGGTAAAGTGACTGGCAAAACACGTGGAGTGGACTGGTCCGGGGGTACTGGCACATGGACAGGGTTCCCGGGACCAGTGACGGGAGGAACAGGAATTACATTATTAACAGGGTGCTGAGGTTGAGCAGGCGGAATAGGATTTGCATATTCTGGGACTGTATCGTCCAAATAGGACGACAGAAAAATTTCAGCTGCAGTCGGTTTATGACGTAGCTTAGTCGGGACCAAGGGTGGCGGTAATTTACAGGATGCTTCCGGGGTTGCCTTCGGCACGCCCTCGGCAAGAAGAGGATACATGCCTTTAATAAGGACATTTCTCTGTCTGTCTGACTGTTCTGCTCTAACTCGTTCACCTTCTTCTAGAAGTACCCTTTCTTGGGCTTTTTCTGAAGATTCCCTACTTAATTCTGCTTTCCTGAATTCCTTTTCAGATCTTTTATGAGATTCTTTACGCCATAATTCTATGGCATCTTTCTGGGATTGTCTGGCTTTCTTTTTCCATAATGCCTCTTCTACTCGCATGATGCACTCTGCATCCCATGTACCTGATACAGGCCATCTATATTTCTCTTCAAGATTCTTTGTATAATCCACCCATAAGTCTAGATATAATATGGCATCTAAGCCATGCTTGTGATACATAAAGTGTCCAGGACTATCCCTAGGAGGGACAGGAACTGCTTCTTCGAGTAACCCTTTTCTAGTCTTTATCTGACGTAACTTCGAAAACAGCGGCATCTTGAATTTGTACTTGAACTTAAACACAATATACGATAAAACACAGTAATGAATAGCAAAACAATCACTCATACCACGACACAAAAATACATCAATAACAGTTACAGTTAATAACAGAATACTACCTGATACACTGAAAACATAACACTTGAATTTCTCGAGAACGGACTTAATAGAAATACTAGATGCACTGCTAAAAACAATACAGAAACTAGATGCACTGCTAAAACAGTACAGAACATACCGGTCTCATAAAGAGACACGTCATACCGTATCCACCTAGGTGAACACGTCGGACTGGATCTGTGTACCCAAACCCATCGGACCAGGGACAAACTAATGAACCTGTCTAGATACTTCCCCCGCAACGGTACTCACCGGGAAGCAGAAACTGAAGGCCTCGGACTGGACTGGACTACTACGACGTCTGGTTACTGCTACGCATGCGCTTCGGGCTTCGGTTACAGGTGGGCCTCCGGATACCTCGGACCTTGCTCTCTCGGCTTGGGCTCTGGTCGGGACGAACCGCATTCCTCACCGCCTCGTCTGGATGCCGGACCGCAGTCTCCGTCTCCTCCGTGGGCCTGAGGGAGACTTGATGAAGCAGAAATATCTGCACGTGCACGGTAGAGTTCCGTCACGGCTGTAGAAGGGTCAGGGGGCCTGCGTTACATCTCGGGCGCCATTATGTGGTAAATAAATAAATAATTATCGGTACTATTTTTCTATACATTAAATAAAACAGATAGCTCAATAAATAAGAGGCAGGATCCGTGCACAAAGAAAAAGGGTGTCAACATAGGCCTAGAAGCCTGATTCACGTTGCTTTCACGGGGACTGGATAACTGGCATACGAAACGTTGGACACAACTATAAGTGCGTCAGTATTCGATCATAGGGGGAACATATGCATATTAATCATGCACATATAACATAGGATGGGGAACACGTAGGGACACATGACAAGGCAAAATTCAATTTTCCTCAGATTCACCATCACTACCCCACTAGCGCACCATCACTACGGACAGGTGGGTTTTACAGATTGTCTGAAGGGGCTACTCGTCCAGCCATGCCACCTCAGTACCACCGCATGTCGGTGGATCACTTGGCACTTCTCCAGCAGGAAGTTGCTGCCCCCTTGGCTAAGGGGGCCATCGAACGCGTTCCGACGCCAGAAGTAGGTTGTGGTTGTTACTCCCACTACTTCCTTGTTCCAAAGAAGGACAAGGGCCTGCCTCCTACCTTAGACCTACGGAATGTCAATCGCTTCCTCCTTCGGAAGGAGAAGTTCAAGATGCTCACACTTGCTCAGGTCTTGTCTGCCCTGGACCTGCAAGACTGGATGGTAGCGTTGGACTTGCAGCATGCTTATTTTCATATCCCCGTCCTGGTGGCCGACCAGAATTACCTGTGGTTCATAGCAGGCCACGAACACTTTCAGTTCACCGTGCTCCCTTTTGGCCTTACCAGCGCCCCTAGGGTGTTCACGAAAGTGATGGCGGTGGTGGCAGCTCATCTGCGCAGATCAGGGGTTTCAGTCTTCCCCTATCTCGACGACTGGTTGTTGAAGGCAGGCTCGCCCCAGGCAGTCATCTCCCACCTCCAGACTACAGCTGAGCTTCTGCATTTGCTGGGGTTCTCCATCAACGTGCCAAAGTCTCACCTGATTCCCTCTCAGAAGTACCTCTTTGTCGAGGCGGTTCTGGACACGGCGCAGTTTCGGGTTTAACCTCCCGAACAGCGAGTCCAGGACATTCAGGCTAGGATTCCAATCTTTCGGCCCTTGTCCTGTGTTTCGGTCAGGATGACCTCGAGGCTGCTGGGCCTCATGGCCTCCTGCATCCTGCTGACCAATCATTCCAGATGGCATATGCGGACTCTGCAGTGGGACCTGAAGTTCCAGTGGGTGCATCATCAGGGGGACCTGTCCGAGTACGTCCAGATCTCGGAGGGCACTGCACAGCAGCTGCAGTGGTGGCTCACGAACCAGCATTGGGTCAGCGGCAGATCACTCTCCCTGCCCCAACCGGAGCACACAGTGGTGACGGATGCGTCCCTCCTGGGATGGGGTGGCCACATGGGAGAGGCGGAGATCAGAGGCCTCTGGTCTCCGGCGGAGTCCAGGCTCCATATCAACCTTCTGGAGCTCCAGGCGATCCTACTTGCACTGAAGGCATTCCTTCCCTCTGTTAAGGGGAGAGTGGTGCAGGTGTTCAGACAACACCACCGCCATGGGATACTGCAACAAACTAGGCGGGGTGGGGTCGTGGACCCTATGTCAGGAGGCTCTGCACCTCTGGACTTGGCTGGAACGTCAAGGCATTTCCTTGGTGGTTCAACACTTGGCAGGTTCTTTGAACGCCAGGGCGGACGAACTCAGCCGCAGGTGCATGATGGATCACGAGTGACATCTTCACTCGTAAGTGGTGCATGGTCTCTTTCAACAGTGGGGAGAGCCTTGGTTAGATCTATTCACCAACAAAGAGAACGCGCAATGTCAGCAGTTCTGCGCGTTGGAATTACCAAGGCGACACTCGCTCGGCGACGCTTTTCGTCACAAGTGGATTGCGGTCTATTGTGTGCTTCTCTGACTATACCACTTCTACCCAGAGTGCTGAAGAAGATCAGGCTCGACCGGGCCCAAGTTATTCTTGTGGCCCCGGACTGGGCTTGAAGAGTTTGGTATCCAGAGCTACTCAGTATGAGTATGGATCCCCCGATCCGACTGCCTCTTCAGGAAGAACTTCTGTCGCAGCAGCCGGGGACGGTCCTCCACCCGTACCTGTCCAGCCTCTACCTCCTTGCATGGAGATTGAGCGGCGACAGTTGATTCCATTTGACTTGCCTCCTGAAGTCTGTGATATCATTCTGGTTGCCATGCGTACCTCCACTAAATCGATATACGTCTGTAGATGGAACACATTTGTGCACAGCAAAGGCTGTATATCCCCTTTCTGCCCCTCTTTCGGTAGTCCTTTTGTTCCTTCTATCTTTGGCCCGGCAGGGCTCTGCTCTGGGCACTATTAAGGGCTACTTTCAGCAATTTCGGCCTTTCTCATGCTCCCTGATCAGCCTTCTCTTTTCAAGTCCCCTGTCGTAAGTAGATTTCTCAAAGGCATTACTCACCTTTTCCCTCCTATTCAGTTTGTGATGCCGCAGTGAGACTTTAATCTGGTTCTTACTTATTTGATGTGCGCTCCTTTTGAGCCGCTTCACAACTGTCCTCTTCATTTACTGACTTTAAAGACTGCTTTCATGGTTGCCATCACCTCCGCTAGGCGCGTAAGTGAGCTCCAGTCTCTTTCCTGTAAGCCTCCTTTTCTGTCTGTTTATCCGGACAAGGTTGTGCTCCGCACTCGTCCTTCCTTCTTGTCAAAGGTTGTTACTGCCTTCTACATCGGGCAAACTTTCACCTTGCCCACTTTCTTTCCGCCTCCGCACCCTTCCAGAGAGGAAGAGAGGCTCCTCGGTCTGGACCCAAAACGTGCTCTCTCATTTTACCTGAATCACACACAACAGTTACTGGTGGATGACCAGCTCTTTGTTGGCTACGTAGGCGCCAAGAAAGGCCGGGCTGTACACAAGAGTACTATCTCCCGCTGTATTGTCTTGTGTATAAAAGCCTGTTATGCTCTGGCTAAAAAGGAACCTCCGGTGGGGCTCCGCACCCATTCTACCAGGGCAACAGCAGCTACTACTGCATTGGGACGTGGTGTCCCCCTGCAAGACATCTGTCAGGCAGCCACGTGGGCCTTTCTGCACACTTTTACTAATCATTATTGCCTTGACAGCCAAGACCGGAGAGACCGCATCTTTGGCCATTCTGTTCTCCATGACTTTCTGGTGTGATCTTGGTTCGCAGACCCACCACCGGGGTTGGTATTACTGGGGTAATTATTGTAAGGTAAGGAATCTATCACTAACGTGTCTCTTTGAGATGCACAAGTTACTTACTTTCTGTAACAATATATCTGTAAGAGACATTAGTTAGTGGTAGATTCCTTACCGCCCACCCATCCTCTCCGTTCTGCAAACTGATTTCTAGGGTTAAGGTCATCCCTTTCAGGGCCCTAGTTTCAATACACCAGTGGCCAGTATAGTGCCGGGCTCTGCGTTCCTGGCGCTGAATGTAGTGTGTAGAACTGACGTCAGCGCACGAGGGCAGTGTCTAAGTGACTGTTGTGACGTCATCACAGCGCCTATGACGGACACGGAGCCGCACAATGCCACCTTCCGACGCACAGGGGTACTGCTGACGAAAAACTTTCCGGATCTAGTCTGATGCCTGTAGGTAATTCTAAGGTAAGTAATCTATCACTAACTAATGTCTCTTACAGATATATTATTACCGAAGGTAAGTAACTTGCGCATTATGTTGTCGGTCCACCTGTTCGACTCGGAGGCACAGAAAAAATGGGTGGAACAGACGTCAGCACGCTGATGAGGTCTTCTTGTGGCTCCGGTGACATCAGGAGTCGCGAGCGAGGGCATGCCAGCGAAGGCATGCCATTGTGACGCCCTCATCGATGTGGGAGAGCTAGAAAAATGTTTCCGTGGAATGCTTGCGCAGGGTTAATTCAGAAGGTGAGGAATCCACAGACCGATACTGTATCCACCAGAAAAAGCTTTACCGAAGGTAAGTAACTTGTTCTTTGTTGCCTTACTCCCGAAATGCAGCAGATATTTCCCTTCTCACAATTGATGTTAGAAGACCCCTGCCTAATGTATTAAATAGACTGTTTTAAGTCTGTCTCCAACTTTAACTTCTGGGAACAGTTTGTAGCGTAACTAGTTCCAGGACTATATTGATTCAAGCTGTATTCATGTGTAGTCGCCAAAGATTCCTGAGCATATTTGCATTGTGGGTTTAAGCCATTTTTTAGGGTATAGGTTTTGACTTTGTAGGAATGCCTCCCTTCCCCGAGGAGCATCCTTGAACATCCCAGATGGATTATTAAGATAAGAGAATGCATCCACATGTAAACTAAACTGGACCTGAATGCTTACAAACTTAACTTATCCAACTCTATGTATCTCCAAGTAGTAAACATTGACCAGAATGCTCAACGTATGCAATTTTCTAGCACTGATAGCGAGTCCATTGTGAAAACGTTGGGGATAGGCCCTCTTGCCTCATGGCACTGTTATCTCCTGGTTTTCTTTGCTTCTACTAATATTTTTTTTTTTGTGAACTCTTTTTTCCTTCATATAAAGTGAAACACTCTGCAATGAAGATTCTTTTAGTTTATGTTTATACTGAGTTTCTAATCCCCTTCAACCCCTTGAGTAACCCTTGACTGGTAGGCTTTGCTACCCTAAGAGTCTGGTGCGTAAAAGGAGTCTCTTCGCTACTTTATTGGAAATTCAAAGTAATGTTGGACAGCTCATTGGACACACAAGACTTCACATGGCAGTCTGCCCTTGATGACCCCCCATTGTGTTTATTTAATGTGTTGTTTGGCCAGTTGCTTATTTTCTTCATACTGATTATTCACAGAGCCCTAAAAGGAGTTTTAAGAGTTGGAGTGCTTGCAAAAGGATTGCTTCTCCGTGGAGACAGAAATGTCAACTTGGTTTTACTGTGTTCAGAAAAGCCATCCAAAGACTTGCTAACTCGCATAGCAGAATGCCTGCCCAAGCACCTTGCAGTGAGTAAATTTAAATGTTTAGTAGAAAGATTAAGTACTTTGATTGTATGGGTGTTGTACGTAAACATCAATAAAGCTGCTCCAATTGGACCCATTTGGATCCATAGACCTAACATGTCTTTAATACCTTAATTTAGTTGAGTTCTACTTTGAGCCTCCATGTAGACTGCCACAGTTTTGCAGTGTGAATCTTTCTGGATTCACTATGCTGTGCATTATTCCTCCATCTAGTGGTTGGGTCCGGAATAGTAGTCTTTTTTTCTTTTCTTTTTTTTCGTGGCCCAGGTGGGTGTCGACATACCACCATTTGGTGTCCTTCATGACGTCGACGTGCTTCCTCCGGAAGCTCCCACTTTAGGTAGGCATCTTAAGATTCTTTTTTGCCGCCGTTGGGTCTGGATCGTTACTGAAGAGTTCCAGAGTTTTTGGAAGTGAAATCAAAAGAAAATATACGAAAATCAATCAATATAGTATTTGTAAAGCGTGCTACTCACCCGTGAGGGTCTCAAGGCACTAGAGGAAGGGGGGGGGGGGGGTGAAGCAGCTGCTGATCAAACAGCCAGCCCTTGAGAAGTCTCCTGAAGGTCAACAGGTCCTAGGGTTTGTCGCGGGTGGGTGGGGAGGGTGTTCCATGTCTTGGCGGCGAGGTGGGAGAATGATCTGCCGCAGGTGGTCGTTGGGCGGAAGCATGGGACGGTGGCGAGGGCGGCGTGAGCGGAGTGAAGCTGGCTGTTCGGGGTGTAGGTGAGTCGTTCGTTGAGGTATGCTGGTCCGGCGTAGTGGGGTGCTTTGTGAGTGTGGCTGAGGAGCTTGAAGGTGATCCTCTTGTTGATCGGGAGCCAGTGCAGGTCTCTCAGGTGGGCGGTGATGTGGCTGTGCCCAGGGATTCCGAGGATGAGGCGAGCGAAGGCGTTTTGTATGCGTTGAAGTCTTTTCTGGAGTTTGGTTGTGATTCCTGCGTAGAGGGCGTTGCTGTATTCCAGCCTGCTGCTGACGAGGGCTTGGGTGACTGTCCTTCTGGTTTCGGTGGGGAATGGTTGCTCCTAAACAGCGCCCATAGAAAGAGGACTGCTCTGTTTAGACAAGTAAGGCGGCAAACCGTCTCAACAGAAAGAAGCTTGCTCTAACCCTGACTGCAGCAACAGAAAGAGGACGGCAAATCACTTCCAACTGCAACTGAAAGAGGACTACTTTCTCTCTTCTATCTTGTGGCGGCCATCTTGTAGTGGTACTAACCCAACCTGCAGAATCAATTTAATGATGGGCATAATCACTACTCACTGTTCCTCGATAATAGGAAAATGACCGCTCTCTACCTCCCTTCAATCTGGAAGTGGACTAGTCACTCATAATAAACCGTTGGACAACTTCTTAAACACATATTTTTTAATGTTGACCTCAATGTTGGATGCTCACTGATCCACCTCGCTACGTGCGTACCCATCCCAAGCCATCATGGTTGGCCCTGCTTTAACCGCCTACGGGTCAAACGCTTACACACTGATCTACCCTCCTAACCTCCCTAAATCCGCCACAAAAGCCTTAAAACACCTCACCCTGAAAAACCATCCTGAGACACTGATCGCGGACCTACGCTTCTGTGCGGACATAGGCACAGTCACAAATGACTTGGTTTTCTACTCCAGAAGAATCCCTGCTTGGCGTAACACCCTCTCACTATTCCTTAATGTTCACTCATCCAGGAACATTCCCTACGGCACTAAGCTCACAATAGCGCATTCATCAACGTTTCGAGCTGACCTCACCATCACCCTCTACAAAAGTGGCATTGTACTGATCCAAGCCTCACCCAAAAACCTTGACAAATTCTCCGAGTTTTTCACCACTCTCCGAAACCATGTGCACGACACATGGTCGCCGACCAACTCCCAGCCTAACCGTACACCTACTCCCTCGCCCAATACAGAACACCCGAATCCCATCACTACGCCTACATACTTCCCTAATGCTATGGACCTGAGACCACCCCTCCACGTGAGTCCACCCCCACTCGCTTCCCACTCGGAATCCACGGCTCCCATCACAGTGCACCTTAACCCTATCCGACCGCCTTCAACTACCCCGAGCGAACCGAACACTGAACCTTTGATCCCCTCCCTCCTGGCTCCCCCCTCAATCTCCAGGACCACTACATCACCAGCGACCGGGGCTATGACCGGTCAAACCAGCTCCGCTAGCACTCAAGCCACCCCCTCTATGACCCCCATACACAATCCACCCTAGCCACCAAGTCCCACCCCCCTCAGTGACTCCTGCTGTAGCAGGTCATGCCAGCACTGCTAACACTCTAGCCTCCTCTCACACGACTCCCAGTTCAGTCCACCCATACCCTCCAACACCCCCCTCCACAGACATCCATTCCTTGCACTCCAGAGCCTCCAAAATAATTCAGAACCTCCACTCCTCCATCCTCGATCTTACAAACCTTCGCTAAGCTCAAGCCTCAGCCTGCCCCCTTTCTAATCCCAGAGCTCCCCAAACGCCCATTACCGACATCCTCAAGGCATCTACGCCCTCACAAGCACACTAGCTGCCTGTCTGAGGAGGAAACCTTTGACCTTGCCCTCTCCTATAACCTCTCCCTCACCACAACTAATCCACTAGATCTCACTGAAAAGGAGATTCAGGACATCCTTCTGGACCGTAACACACCCCCTACTTCTCCTTGTCTACCTGACGTGAGTGACGTGAGTGCCGCACACCCCATCCGCACGGTAGCTATCGACCCACACAGATTAGCCCCCCCCCCCAGTAATAGAAGAATGCTCAGAAGCAACCTTACTCCAGTGCCCCTGGCCGTCCCGACCCCCGCCACCACCCCTCCCCCCGTTATGACCGGTCTCTTACTCAACTGCCGTTCTGCAGTGAAGCATGCGGCCGATGTCGCCGCACTCCTACTGAACAACACCGACATAGCCATTCTAACAGAATCATGGCTTAACGAATCTTCATCCCCATGCCTCGACCTCTTAATCCCCCCCCAACTTCAACATTGCCAGGCTCGACAGACCACACAACAAAAAAGGAGGCGGATTTGCCTGCATCCATCGCTCTAACCTCCTTGTCACTGAGCTGTTAACGGATGCCACTGACTCCTGCGAGTATCTAGCCCTCTCAGTTTACAGTAGGACCATCCACCTATGTAACCTACACATCTTTTACCATCCCCCAGGCACAAATGAACCTTTCACGGACTACCTCATGGAAGTTATTACAGCTAAGAACGCCCCAAACACCAAGGACATTTTCCTCGGTGACTTCAACCTGCACTGGAATGACCTTAAGGATCCCCATGTCAACGCCATTAAAGACCTATTGGCCGATCTAGCCCTGACCCAAGCTTGCCCTCTCCCAACCCACTCGAAAGGAGCAACCCTAGACTGGATCATCTCCAAGGAAACCACCGTCAAGCTCACCTCGATAGAGCCCTGCGACTGGTCCGATCACCATGCCATCGCCTTTCTGTTACCTAGCACACGAAAGACATGGTCACCACAACAGGTACTCCCAAAACGCTGGGTCAGAGACACCAAAAACCTTGACATCAACAAACTTGAGATCCGCTGCAAAACCGACCTACCCCCGCCACCCCACATCACCTCGGTCAGTGACCTCAATGATCACTACTCTGCTACAATGTCAAACATCTTGGATGACCTAGCCCCTCTTAAACTAAAAAGAACTCAAGTCAGAGATAGAAACCCATGGTTCACTGGCTCCCTCAATGATGAGAAGATCCCTCCGGCAATATGAAAGAATCTGGAGACAGCACCCCTCGACAGATCACCTAAAACATCTTCGACAGGCCAGAAATATCTATAACAAAAACATCGTCAAATCAAAAAAAGAATTCTTCAGATCGGAACTAGGAAATGCCCAGAACAGACCTCGCAAACTCTTTGAGATGATCAAACTCCAGTCGAACAAACTGTCCAAAACAGCGAAAGAAAACCCCTAGTCTCTCATCTCCTCTGAGGTTTTCTCTTCATTCTTCGCAAACAAAATCAAAACCTTGAATACTGAACTCAAGGCCGCCTCCTTCCCCCCGCCGAACTTTGACCCCGTGCCCCCTCCCTCTCTGCCGCCATGGTCCTTACCGAAGAATTTAGCACACTGGTCCGAATTTGCACCTTAGGATGAAGTCAGCCGCGAAAATCCTTGCCTCCCTGAACCCCAACAACCACTTCAATGACCCGCTCCCTTCAAACTATCTCCCGACCGTTTCCAAATCCATCATTCCCAGCTGGACTGCAATCATCAATGCCTCCCTTCGACAGGGATCAATACCGACCTCGCTGAAAACAGGCCAAGTCCTACCCATTCTGAAAAAGCCGTCGCTGGACCCAGCCTCCCCAGACAACTTTAGACCAATTTCCAACATTCCGCTCCTGGGAAAAGTGTGTACCAATACAGCTAAGTCACCACATTAACAACTTCAATCTACTCTATTACTGCCAATCAGGCTTCCGACCGGGGCACAGCACCGAAACAACCATGCTCCACATCGTTGATGACGCTCTTCAAGCCCTTGACCAAGACAAAACCTGTCTCCTGATCCTCCTTGATCTAACATCGGCCTTCGACACGGTCAACCATGAGATGCTACTCGAACGCCTCAATCTCAGGATGGGTTTAGATGGCACAGTCCTCGACTGGTTTAGTTCTTACCTCCAAAACCGTTCCCAGAGATTCCTAGTCAAGGGCGCCGTTTTGCATAGAACTGCTCTTCCCACCACCACCTCTTGCGGAACCCGCTCCGCGGGTCCTGCTTCGTTTGGGATGGTGCCACTGCCCTAATTTGAATTTGGTTGCCAAGAGGATCCTACCGAGCGCCTAATCACCAACTTGGGGCGCTTGGTGGAGCAGGGCTGCGAGCGAGGGTGGGCGCAGGACTACAAGTCCCAGGAGCGCCCGCCCGTCTCGACTTACATCACCTGAGAGCTCTCCCTGCAGGCTCCTCCCCATCTGTGCTGTTAAATCCGTGTGGACCTGTGACACCGCTGAATTTCGTACTCATTGGGCTGCTAAGGCTGGGACTGCGAGCCGTTTTGCTTAGAACTGCTCTTCCCACCACCACCTCTTGCGGAACCCGCTCCGCGGGTCCCGCTTCGTTTGGGACGGTGCCACTGCCCTAATTTGAATTTGGTTGCCAAGAGGATCCTACCGAGCGCCTAATCACCAACTTGGGGCGCTTGGTGGAGCAGGGCTGCGAGCGAGGGTGGGCGCAGGACTACAAGTCCCAGGAGCGCCCGCCCGTCTCGACTTACATCACCTGAGAGCTCTCCCTGCAGGCTCCTCCCCTTTCCTATAAACTGAACTGACTCGCCCCGCTGCGCGGGAAAGCGCGCGGGAGAGCGCCGGGAGAAGCCCGGGACAAGGGAGGGACCGTCTGTGGCCGTCAGGGGCCTAAGGAGGCCGGGCTGGGCCACCTCTCTTACATCACGAAAGCGGTTCTGTGGTATAGCCATTACTTTTTGATATTGATCATAGCTCTATATTACTAGTATCACACATATATCAAGGATTGTTATGTTCCATATGACTTTTTACGCTTAGTCGAGTTTGTTATTGACCTCACTCTTAGGCTTTTTTCACGTCGTTCTTTTTATTTAATCTTTGTATATGCCTAAAATGTCTTCACTGGAAATGAATCCCCTATCGGGTACGGTAGGGGCTCCCATTTTAGGCCCATTGCACACATTTTTTGCTAAAATAAAGAGTGAAACTGATAGGGAGATTACGCTTGCAGAGAAGCGAGCTGGGCGCCGTCTCTCCATCGAGTTGTTAAAACAAAGACCACTCCCCGCCCAGAAGGTGGATACAGGTACTGCAATAGATTTAACTAATTATAAAGAACCTGATGCTGAGCCACTTAGTACAGATGGTATCCCGCTCATATTCCAGAATAATTACCCTGCCCAAAATGATATCATAGTTATTCACGACCTTAATTCTTTTGATTCAACACAACATCAGTTAATTGATTTAAGCACTCCCTTGTCTAATGATGTAGCACCCCTTCACGATATAAATGTACCTTCCCCTATATTTACACCCCTAGGATTAGATTGTCATCCGATTACCACACTTGACAACAAATCTAAAAAACCTCCTATTAAGAGATCTAATGGTGTCTTTGGCTCACCACCGAGCAAGAGAAGAAGGAAGGGTGGAAACAAAAAGGGGAATAGCCTTTCTAATAGTAATATGTACTCCTCGCATAAGATTACTAAAGAAGTAGGGAATGCTGACTCAATGAGGCATTTGACTACCAATTCGATATCTGTCCCAAGTTACGAAGGCCTATTAAATGATATTGACTGCCTTATCAAGGCCTTGATATTCCTACTCACCGAAAGGGTTAAAAAGTTAGGAGAGAAAATGGATCAGATTCTTCAAGGGCAAAAGGTAGCATCATGTCACAAACCTGGTGATCAAAGTAGTATGCACCCGTTAGTCAGACATCCTTCTAATAACTTACCTAAGCAACAAACTGCCACTCCTACCTTAACTAAAAAGTCCGCCGTAGTGAGATCTAATCCACGGGCGGATACTAAACCTCTCACAGTCATCGATAACACCAATAAGGAAAATCCCCATACAGGTACCCAAAAAAGAGGTCATACCATAAAGGAACCCCAAAGCAGTCTCACACAAACAACTAGAATAAGAACTAGAAATGTTGCTGATCTGCCCCCGGAATCCCTAAACTATGTCATCGTTCTTACAGGAGTTCCGACCACACCAGATGGTAACCCAGAACATTAGTCCAGCCTTAAAAATAAGGTTATTTACTGGCTGCGAAAAAATAGACCACTCCCAACGCACTTAAATGGAGACATAGTCTCAGTGAGGCGATGTAAGTGGGTGGGATCCAGACCAAAGGACATCGAAGGGGATGTGATCATTGTTAATTTTAAAGACCACCGACTGGTCACATATATAAGTGACTGGTTCGCAGGGAGATGTGAGGGAGGAATTTCAACACATAACTTGAGCTACTTCTATCCGGAAGCTCTCATGAAGCCCCCAAATAACAATAATCCACCAACGACGAATAGAAATCATCTTCCCTCAAATAAATTGAGATCTGAAGGCCCATACAGACCAATCCTAACTTTGAATCCAGTTCAAAGATCTTATAACGGAAATGATTCCCCTTTTCTCCAATCCATGCCCATTCCATATCCTCCTAAGACGTATAGAACTCATGTCCCTCACAGACCGGATTCATTCGTGAACCTGGCTGTTCATAACTTTCATAGCAGGAACAATAATTTCTGTTTCCCACCAATGTACCCAAACCAACCATTGTATAACTATAACAACTCTTATGTCAATAATTCCAGGGATCACTTCCAAACCCATAATCCCAGGGATATTTGGGATATACCTTTGTCCAATTTATTCCATCCTCTCTCCGGATTGGATGAGAATGAATGACTCAATGTAAAATGTATCAGGGAAAAATCATATGATAGGTATTTGATGCGTGGTTGCGCTATAGGTCAAGTTGATTCAGCCAATAAACTTGAGGAGCAATCGACTAGCAAGGGATCTGGGGAAAGTATAAAGAGCCCTACTCTGGATTCTAACCCTGTTCCTTACCAATCCCAGTCATCCTTACATGATTGTAGTCTTGCTATTCCCATGTTAATAGCAGACACACCACATGCACCCCTTCTGCATGTTCTTAATTTAAAGGAGAAACTTGGATGCAACCAAGTTGATCCTAGCAAGGTTTTCCACTTGCTGCTTTCTTGGAATGTGGCGGGTCTTGGAAGCAAAATTACTCACAAGCCCTGGTTAGATTTCATCCAAAATCATGGCATACTCTGCTTCCAAGAGACTTGGCTACTTGAGGAAGCACACCTGCTAGGATATCAGACCTTTCATTCCCCGGCTATTCCATCAGCACAGGGACACAACAAGGGAGGACTTTGTATTTATGTTTCAACGACTGTGGATGTTAAAGTATGCCAATTTTTCTCTAGCCAGCACTTTCAAATATTATCATTTAAGTGGGGTCTCACTCAGAATATTGTTCTAGTGAATTTTTATAATAACATGCTATGCAGTGAGATGGAGCCCACTATGGCAAAAATGATGAGTTGTATCACTCGATTTGTTGAAGACCTCGTAGGGGAGAAAAGGATTGTGTGGGTGGGGGACTTCAATTGTACCATTTGTTCGTTTACTGAAACAGACTTGTGTGGTCTATCAGATTATGGGGAGGATGGTCCCATACATTTTTCTCACACCAAGATGCGTTCCCTCCTTAATGATATTGTTTTTAATTTTGATTTTTCATTTGTTAATCAGATTTGTTCACCACCTGTCCCTTTTGAGTCAACCTTTAACGGCAGAGGCTGTAATTCGACAATTGATTTCGCTTTAGTCACCCCTGCCAACTCAGGATTCATAACCTCCTGGGAAGTTGGGAAAGATCGATTCAGTGATCATTATCCACTGATTATTGGTGTAAATGTCACAGGGCTTCATCGTATGAAAGGGACTGTATGTACCTACCCATATAAGATCAATCTAACTAAAACCAACGGATATGTTGTCAAATGGGAAAAAATTGAGCCCCGTGAGCTCTTGCAGAATGTGCTTACTTCATGTGCTGCTGATATTGTCGTTTGTCTGGAGGAACACAATGATCCAAAGAACGTAATGATTGCTTTTTCAAAAATACAGCATTACATTAAAAATGTACTGGTTCGAGTGCCTAAAGGAAACATCAAAAAGCCTGAAGGGTGGTTTAATGGAAAGTGCACTAAGGCACTGAAAGATCTAAAAAAAAAAGCCCTATCTTTAAAACCGAAAAATTCAGCCTCAATATGTAAGGCTAGGAGAGCATATAAATCATCCATTAAAGAAAGAAAGCTGACTTTGAAAAAGGAAGCATGGGAATCATTGATGGAGGCATCAAGGCAGAAGAACAGTTCTCTTTTTTGGAGGGCGGTAAAATCCTTATACCAGCCAAGAGATAGTAACACTATGGACTTAGCCATCACGGGTGAAAGGTGGTTAAGCCATTTTAGACAGTTGTATAAACACACAATCCCTGGAGACAGTATAACACCAGGGGTGTGTCAATCCACAGAAAAGAGAGTACATAACTGTGCCTCAGAATATTCTCCAGCCCATTCATTCCCTATAGATTTATCATTCACTATTGAGGAAGTTCACGATGCCATTAGGAAAAGTGCAACAGGCAAAGCCGCCGGACCAGATTGTATGCCGGTAGATGTCTATAAAGCTGAGCTGGATTTCTGGGCCCCCCTGCTCACAAATGTTTTAAATAAGGGAAATCAGAGTGGGTTCATCGATACCTGGACTGATGCTATCGTGGTCCCTATATTTAAAAAAGGCAATAGAGATGATCCCACCTGCTATAGGCCGATATCCTTACTGGATGGACTAATGAAGGTGGCAGGAAGAATCATTTTAAAGAGAATACAACTCTGGGAGGAAGACAATAATGTCGTTTCCCACTTACAGTATGGGTTCAGAAAAGGAATAGGGACAATTGAACAGTGCCTAAACTTATCCCTCCTTGTCTCTAAGTATACTCACGTCAAACGCGGAGCTCTTTTTATAACTTTTATCGATCTCAGCTCCGCGTTTGACTGTGTTGACCATGCATTGTTATGGGCAACACTGGGTGATCTGGGCATTGATAGCCGCATCATCACTTTTATTAAAGAGCTTTATAAAGATGCAGGGGCAAGAGTTAGGTACGGCAAACAGGGGGAATGCACAGAGAAATTCCCGATTACTAGAGGGGTGAGACAAGGCTGTATCCTGGCCCCGTTGCTCTTCACATACTATATTAATTCAATCGGACAGCACCTTTCAACCTTACCTAATGATTATCCGACCGTTAAAGGTTCACCGGTCCCTATATTATTATATGCGGACGACGCGGCCATAATGTCCCAGACTAAAGTTGGTTTACAAAGGGCGGTAACCAATTTTGCGTGCTATATGAGGGATAGAGGCCTCAGAGTTAATACCTCGAAAACATTCACGATGCCCTGTACCCGGAAGATTAACAGAGCTCCTTGTACCATATTCCTAGATAATGAAAAAATTGTAACTACGGATACATTTTGTTATCTAGATGTTCTGTTCGATAGACTGTGCCGCTGGCAGCCAGCGATAGCCTCTAGGAAGCTGGCCTATAGCCGCACAATAGGCGCCTTGCGTGCTTTTTCCGATGGTGCTGGCGGCAAGCCTATTAAGGAGCTGATCCAGATTTATCGGGCTAAATGCGTCTCTACGGCTACCTATGGCGCGGGTATATGGGGTATCGCGAAAGACCACTCCCTACAGAGCTGCGAAAATCGATTCATTTGCTATCTTTTGGGAGTGGCCAAAAGTACCTCCACGTACATGTCACACATCGAGGTAGGAGTTACACATCTCAATGACATCATTAAGATGTCCCCCATTTTGCTTTGGTATAAAGTGTGGGTCACCCATGAAGCCAGTTTCAACAGAGATCTTATCGAAGACTGTTTGGCCTTAGATAGGGTAGCCAATGTTAAATGGTTATCGTACGTGAGATCTATGTTTACTGATCTGGGCCACCCAGAGTACTTTGATAATCCTAGAACCCTGGATGGTCTATCAAGAACAGCCTTGAAAAAATGATAATTACTCACCTAGAAACTGTGAGCTGGAACAGCGAAAAATCAAGGCGCACAGTAGTAAATTATCAAGAAATCACACCAACTGAGGGTCTGCAAACCTACCTCGTTCTGGTACAGAGCCCATTCCTTTGAATGTTGTTGACTCGCTTACGTCTGGGCATTTTTTTCCGCATGGTTACCCTACCTAATGTTAATGACTGGTCCTCTAACAAATTAACATGCCCTTGTGATAACATCTCGGTGCAATCTAACATTCACATCATGTCTTTTTGCAAACTATACACGAACCCCAGAAAACAATTCTTGATGCCTTTTTTAAAACGATGGGGGTTACGAAAATGTAGACCAGCATACCAAAAAATGTTACAGTTGGAAGGAGATCATATCATTTACGCCGTCTCATGTTTTTTAAAAACGGTAATAAGGTATAGAAAAACTCTGTGTTAAATTTCTTCCCTGTGGTTCATCGTCGTTTGTCACTTTTTGAAATGTTTGTATTTTACGCCTTTATTCTGTCTTCTATGAAATTTCCTCCATGCCTAAGTGAGCGTCTATTTTGTATCTTTGTATTGATTATGTATACGATACTTTTATTATTGTATGTATAAATGTCTCTGTAGTGCTTTTATGATTTTACTTGAAAAATCGAATAAAGCTTACTTTACTTACTTACTAGTCAAGGGCGAACTGTCCGCTCCCTCCGTGGTCACAGTGGGAGTCCCTCAGGGTTCGACATTGTCCCCCACCCTTTTCAATCTCTGTCTGGAACCTCTTGCCGAAGTCCTGCGCACTGCAAATATCTCCTTCCATATGTACGCTGATGACACTCAGATCTACATAAAAATCTCATCTCTTGCAGAGATCCTCACTCTGAATGAGGCCCTAAAACTGACCGTCAGATGGCTCTCCTCCAATCAACTTAAACTCAATGCTAAGAAAACTGAGTTCCTTCTAATCTCCCCGCCCAAGAACAACCCTGATATCCATACTTGGATCAAAGCCATCACAGCCTTGAACTGCTCCCCGACCATTGTGAAGTCAGCCAAATCCCTGGGAATTACCTTAGACTATAACCTAAACATGCGAGACCACATCAACACAATGGCGAAATCGGCCAGATTCCACCTGAGCTACCTATGGAAATTGAAACCCTTTCTAGACGCTCTGGACCTAAAACTCGCAGTCCAATCATTAGTCATCTCTCGACTGGAATATGGTTGCTCCACCCTCTCTGGCTTACCCAAGATCTCGCTGGCACCCTTGAGAGCCTGCCTCAACGCAGCCGCCAGACTACTTACAGGTTAAAAAAAATTCGATCACATCACTCCTCACCTGAAAGCGTTAACTGGCTCCCCTTTGAGGCTAGGATTCACCTCAAGCTGGCATGCATCACGCACAAAGCCCTTCACTCGAACTCCCCTGGGTATCTTGCACAGAAGCTGGTGTTATCCGGAGGAAACAGAAACTCGAGATCGACCAAGACCCTCCTACTCCGACCTGCACGCTTTAGGAAAATAAAAACCTACAATCGAGCTTTCACCGGGACTGCACCAAGAATATGGAACTCCCTCCCTCCCGACGTCAGAAAAATCACTTCCTTTGCACGCTTCAAAAAAGAGGCCAAGGCCTTTCTCATGGGTAAATTCCTTGGCTAAACTCGTTCCCGCAGCCACCTGAGAGACTATTGCCTTGTCCTGCGTCCTTGTACATTTCTCCTTTGTTTATTGTATTATTTCTGTTCCTGCTGTTATAGCTTATTCTATTCCTCAATGTACAGTACTTGTATGCTACCCCGTCCCACCTACGACCCCCTGTTTCTGTAACTTCTCCGACGTACTGATTTTCCTTTTTTTTTCTCGTTTTTGGTTTTTTATGTCCTGCCGTATCCTTGCATTACTCTATTGAATCTGTAAAGCGCTCTGATACCCTCACGGGTCAAGTTCGCGCTCTACAAAACTTTAAAATAAATAAATAATAAATCTATCTGTTGATCTTGCGGGCATGTGGAGGGTGTTGAAGCAGGAGGAGATCGCGTTAACTTGCTGGGTCATAGAGCACGTAGAGTCCAGGATGAACCCCAGGTTGTGAGCGTGGTTGGTGGGTGTTGGGGCGGTTCCCAACGTGGCCGGCCACCAGGAGTCGTACCATACAGAGGGGGTGGAGCCGAGGATGAGAACCTCCGTCTTGTCAGAGTTCAGTTTCAAGCGGCTGGTCTTCATCCACTCTGCGACGGCCTTCATTCCTTCGTTGAGGTTGGATTTGGCGGTGGCCGGGTCCTTGGCGAGGGAGAGGATCAGCTGGGTGTTGTCGGCGTACGCGATGATGTTGAGCGCTCGGACGATGTTGGCGAGAGGTGCCATGTAGATTTTGAAGAGGGTCGGGCTGAGGGATGATCCTTGGGGTACGCCGCAGGTGATCGTGGTAGCTTCGGATCGGAATGGGGGAGGCAGACTCTCTGGGTTCTGCCTGTGAGAAAGGAGGTGATCCAGTTCAGGGTTTTGTCGCGGATCCCTGCGTCGTGGAGTCGTGTGGCAGGGTGTGGTGGCAGACAGTGTCGAAAGCGGCTGAGAGGTCCAGGAGGGCTGCGGTTTTGCCGTTGTCTAGCAGGGCCCTTATGTCATCAGTGGCGGCGATGAGGGCGGTTTCGATGCTGTGATTGCTACGGAAGCCAGATTGGGAGGAGTCCAGGATGTTGTTCTCCTCAAGGATGTGGGTCAGTTGTCTGTTGGCGGTCTTCTCAATGACTTTCGCCAGGAACGGGAGCAGGGAGATAGGTCGGAAATTCTTGAGGTCCTTTGGGTCCGTCTTGGGTTTCTTGAGTAGGGCGTTGATCTCGTCTTGTTTCCAGCTCTCCAGGATGGTAGCGGTCTCGAAGAAGCTGTTGATGATCATCCGGAGTTGGGGTGCGATGACTGAGCTTGCTTGCTTTGAAGATGTGGTGGGGGCAGGGGTCGGAAGGTGAGCCGGAGTGGATGGTGTTCATGATTTCCTTGGTGTCTTTGACGTTGTTCCAGGAGAACAGGAGGTCTGTGTGTTTGGTGGGCATTGAGTCGGGGTTGTTGATGTCTGTTGTTGGTGTCGCAGCTGTCGTAGATGTCTGTGATCTTGCGGTGGAAGAAGGTGGCCAGGGAGTCGCAGAGTTCTTGCAACGGCGGAATGTCATTGGAGCTGGCTCTGGGGGTGGCGAGTTCTTTCACGCTGTTGAAGAGCTCTTTGCTGTTGTGTGCGTTGTTGTCGATGCACTCCTTGAAGGAGATCTTTTTGGTGGATTGGATGAGTTGGTGGTGCTTGCGCCTAGCGTTTTTCAGCGCTTCGTGGTTGTCTGGTGTCTGGTCGTGGCATCACTGCTTCTCGAGTCTTCGGCAGGTTTACTTGGAGGTCTGGAGGTTGGTGTTGAACCGGATGGCTCTCGTGCCGGTGTGCCTGTTTGCTGGTTTCCTGATTGGGCCGAGGGTGTTGGTGCAGTTGTCG
Organism: Lissotriton helveticus; assembly: GCF_964261635.1. NCBI lineage: Eukaryota > Metazoa > Chordata > Amphibia > Caudata > Salamandridae > Lissotriton > Lissotriton helveticus. Next base: position 317,037,777 of record NC_136059.1, on the reverse strand, counting down.
ATCCATTGTCTGAAGTTGTGGGGCGCTGCGTTGGTGTCTGAGGGCGAGGGTGAAAGGCCTCGGGCGAGGGTGGTGATGAGCTGGTCTTCGGTGATTTTCTTCCAACTGCGGTGTGGGATACGTTGAGGTTGTTTGTGCGCGGTGTGTTTCTCGAAGGAGAAGTGGCTGCAGTGGTGGTCGGTCAAGTGGAGTTCGGTGGTGTGGGTGAAGGTGACGTGGTTGCTGGCGGAGCAGATTGGGTCGAGGGTGTGTCCGGCGGAGTGAGTGGGTGGGTGGGTGTCGTGACGAGCTGTTTGAGTCAGAGGTTCGCGAGGTTGTTGATCAAGGTTGTGGAGTTGCTGTAGTTTGTGTTCTCGAGGTGGAAGTACAGGTATGTAGTCTGTGGAGGCGAAGGAGTGCGTGCTGAAGAGGTCGGTGATTGAGTCGCTGAACTGCAGTTGGGGTCCCAGGGGTCTGTAGACGAGGGTTCCTCTGAGGGTGGTGGTGTGATCGACGTGGATCTGGAAGTGTAGGTGTTCGGCCGTGCTGAGGGAGTCGTCGGTGTTGGTTGAAATTCTGATGGTGTTCCTGTGGACGATGGCGATTCCTCCTCCTCCTGGTTTGTTGTTGCGGTCCCTGCGGGTGATCTTGTAGCCGTCCGGGATGGCTATGGCTGTCGGGCACCGAGGAGACGTTCATCCAGGTCTCAGTCAGTAAGGCGATGTCCGGGGTGGGTGAATCGAGCAGGTCCCAGAGTTCAACTGCATGCTTGTGGACTGAGTGGGTGTTGAGTAGTATGCATCTGAGATGGTTGAGGTTCATTTGGTGGGGTGGGCAGGACGTGCGGGTGTGCGCTGACTGGTGTAGCTGCAGTTTCGGCAGGTGAAGGATCCGTGGGTGAGCTTCGGGGTGGCCTGGAAGCAGGTGAAGGATCGGCCCGCGTTGAGTGCATGGAGGGTGTTGGCGTCGTATCGGCGTCGGGTGTTGTAGCGCTTGCGGGGGCCAGAGGGTCTGGTGCTGGCCGCGGTCCAGGCGCGAACAGGCGCAGGCAGGCTTGTAGGGGAAGGGGGGGGCGGGAGCAGCAGAAGGGAGGTGGGAGCATTAGAAGGGGGGGAGCGGGGCACGGTTCGGGGGGCGGGGCAGCAGTGCGAAAGGCATGGGCGGGTGGCACGGGGGGAACCTCAGACAAAACAGGCAAACAATGATGCAAAGAAAAGAAACAAACAAACACGAGTCAGGAAACGAGAATTAACAAAACAGCAGTTCGGGAGACACGCCAGGCACGCAGGGGGAACCTGCGAAAGGGCGGACAGCCGGCTCTGACCCTGCCAGGTGAGCTCAGTGCTGGATTGGTGGAGCGGACGTCTGGCTGACAGAGCTGCTGGGGAGAGTGCTAGCCTTGGCCCAAGAGGTCAAGGAGTCAAATCAAAGTTTCAGCTACACCAGACTTCAGGTCCGTTAACCGGGACGACGAGGTAGAAGGTTTTTGACCGAGATCCCGACGTTCAACGGAGAATGCGCTCGCAGGGGCTCCCTGAGCGCTGGAATGGACAAAACACCTTTCAAGTTTTGCCCCAATTCCCACCACAAATACGCCCAGAAGGACCAGCATCCAGTCTGCAACCTCTGCCTGCCACTCGACCACAACAGCGAGGACTGCAACACATGCTCAGCGTTCACACCCAAGACCCTCAGAGTAAGAGCTAGGCAGGGAAGGGCGGACCACATCATGCAGGGTCAGGGGCCAACTCCATCACTCCGAGACTTCGGCCTCTCCAGTGGAGAGGAAGACAACATCGCCGAAGGACCAGAGGAGTACACGGTCGTCTAGAACAATAAGAAGATGTCGAAGGAGGTAAGGGAGTCGTCGACCCCTAGACACTCGAGCGACACTCGAAAGGGTGAAGCTAAAGCCCCAAGTGACACTCGTAGGAGTGAAGCAAAGTCCTCTAAGGGAGCATTGTAGCCGAAACACTTGACGAATACAACAGCCACCAAGGACAGTCAGCCGAGCTGACCCTTCGAAAAGGACTCCCAGGCGGCGAAAGCCCACGAAAAGTCTAGGTCGTCGAAGGTTTCCCTCGAAAAGGACGACACCTTGCCAAGAAAAGAAGGTCCAACTTCGACACTCCAACTCTCGACGCCAAACATGCCGCCAAGATGGAAAGGAAGAAAAGGAGGCTCGAGATGAAATGGCAAGCATCCTACAGTGGAAAAGGGACTTTGACGAAAAGACGAGCCAATACACCATCACGCCGAAACCTGTGCTCGAAGTTGAAAGAGACGATGAGGACGCCGAACCTCCGAAAACGCCTGAACCGGTCGAGGAACAGAAAGACTAAGTCTATTATTTCGAGGGCAACGAGGATCAGCAGTCCTACCGGGACTCTACGTCCTCAGAGGCACAAGACTTGGACTGGCATGATCTCGACGCCGAATCGACGGAAGTAGGGGTAGACACATACCCTTCGAGGCCTTAACCGCTTGATGACATAGGGATCTAAAATTTGATTGTCCAAAAAGCTGCACAGACGTATGTGGAAAAGATGGCGGAGGAGAAGCCCAAGGCATGTTTTCTCCTGGAAACTCTACTGCCTCAACAAACCAGGAGTAAATTCCTGCCCATGCTCCCTAGTGTGCTGGACCAAGGAAGAGGTACCTTTAAAGAACCAGAAGTATGCAGAGCTGTGACTCCAAGAACGAAGAAAAAGTATACACATTCCTCAAAGGACCCTGCATACATCCAAGGGTCAGTACCAGCCGATTCCATAATCACAGCAACGGATAGGAAGAGGGCCAATGGACCCACTAATGCCGTACCACCAGTAGAAGGATTCCGGAGGAAGCGCATAGACGTCACGAAGGATACCAAATGGTGGTATGTCGACGCCCACCTGGGCCACGAAAAAAGAGAAGAAATACTACAATTCCTGAGCCAACCACTAGATGGCGGAATAATGCACAGCATGGTGAATCCGAAAAGTCTTCAAGCTGCAAAACTATACCAACAATTTTTTTTTTTAAAGTGCAGGTACTCTGTACCGAGCAACACCAACCCATTTAAAGCACTGGTTACCCTACCTACCTTACCCTACAACTACATGCTCATACCATTTCAAATACCATTCAGCACAAAACAAACTGCCTCACCTAACCCTACTCGCTAACTCGTCTTTATTGGTAATGCAGTGCCTTGATGTGTCAACAAAGAGGCAAGCTTGGCGCTACAACTCACATAAAGCAAACACGTCTAGCGTAAAATCGCTGTTCAGGACAACGAGCCTTCTTTAACACAATTACTCTGTTTTCGGAGACATGCAGCACTGAGGCTGTTTAAGTGACGGAAAAAGACATACTGCTGCTATACACAGCCCGATCGACGCTCTTGCGACTGGCGCTGGCTGCTGTGCCCTCAGGTCCTCTCTGGGTTACTCACTCTCTGCGGCCCCAGCTCCCCTTACCAGACCTCTGAGCGAGAAGCCACTGCGTCTGTGGTACTTGCTGTTGTGAGAAAGTGCCATCTTTCTTGCATGGTATGCCCCCACTTTTTGCTGAATTGCTGATGTGATTTGACTGAGTGTGCCCTGGGCCCCTGCCAACCAGGCGCCCAGGGCCTGTGTTCCTTCCCTAAAACTGTGTTGAAACTAAAACCCAATTGGCATCTCTGGCCACCTGTCAGCCCCTAGTAAATGGTACCCTAGGTACCCAGGGCATGGTGACCAGAGAAGACCCCTAATGGCTGCAGCACTTATTGTGCCACCCTTAAGGGCCCTGTACCCTGACACCCATACACTGCCTATGCAGGCTGAGTGTCTAAGCACAGAACTAAACAGAGAGTCGACATGGCACACATCCCTGTGTGCCATGCCCACAAGCTCACTGCCCTGGCATCCATCAGTCACCCCTCTAGCTGGGTGCCCTATGCCAGTGGTGTGGGCACAGGTGCATGAGCCCTGTGCCCCTACAGTACCCAGGGCCATTCCTGGGCACTGTAAGTGCAGTGCTGCCATTAAAGTATATGGTGCTGGGAGGTTGTCATTACGAACTCCACAGCACCATGATTGCTTCACTGAGGACTGAGAAGTTTGATATCAAACTTCTCAGCACATTAAACCCGCACTGATGCCAGTGTGGGATTTATTGTAAAATGTACCTAACCAACTCCCAGTGTCCTGACTGTGTGGCTACCGAGGCTGCACCACCAGACATGTTTCTGGACCCCTGGGTCGAGAGCCTTCCGTTCTCGGGGCCTGAAACAACGCACATCCTGGGACGAGGTGCCAAGCCTCCTCCCCCAGGATGGGCAGGGGAAGCTTCAAAGGCATACCGCCTTTGTGAGCTTCTTCAGGCCACTTGCTGTACTCAGCAACTGTCCTCCACCGGTTCTGACCCCCACGCTGACTGGAAGAATGGCGGGAAACCCTAAGTGAGGAAAGGGGATGTGCCAGCCTATGCCAACCCCACCCCTCGGGTGGGAGAGGCGAGTTGAAGCATGACTCCGGGCTCCGGCCATCTTGAAGATGGGGAGCCCTGCCCAATCACTGGTAGGCTCCTTCCCCCCTCCCACAGGAGAGGAGCAGGCTAGGGGGTGTACCCACCCCAGGACAGGGACGCATTGGTCCCTGCCCTTGCCCTACCTGTAACACTCCTAAATGTAGTATTTAGAGGCGCCCCGAACCTTCCTTCCTCAGATCCCGATTGCAACAACAAGAAACAAGAAGACCTGCCCGTGCAGCTGCTAACAAAAGTATGACGCCTACTGACTTGGCCCCAGAACCCTACAGGCCTTTTGATCCTTGAACCTGCTCCTGCGAAACTCCGGCGTCTCCTGCAGACAGCAACCCAAAAAAACCTGCAGGACCTGCCTGCCTTGAACCTTCCAAAAGACTGGGACTCCCACGAGCAGTGGTTCTGCTCAAACAGCAATACCCCTGGTGCCAGCCAGGAACCGCTAATCCAGCCCACTCTGCACCTCGACTCGAAGTCCAGTGCCCAAAGACCCTCCTCTACGAACCAGGCTCAACTGCAGCCTCAGTACTAGGGACCCCCCCAACCGCAACCAGCTGAGGGTAAGAATTCCCGACACCAAAAGACCCCCCGGCTCCCTGCGGCCCCCTGTGCCTTCCTTTAGGGTACCTACCTCTTCCCCAAGATCTCAACTTACCTCTCGAAGTGGTGGTTGCGCCTCAAGAATCTCCGTCCTTGAGTCTGCAGCCTTTGTTCACTTTTTAACTTTTCCATTGGATAACATTGAGCGCGACGGCTCAAAAGCACCCTGCACCCAGCCGCCCGAGTGCCGCTGGAAGTGCAACTACTACTCTACTCCCCCACTTGCCCTGAGTAAGTGACCAGGAGCTCAGCTCCCACAGCCGTGTGACCTGCTTGCTTGCAGCCACCAACCAAAGGCCCCCTACCCTCTATTGCATGGATACTCACAAACTTTCTGTCGGGGGCCAAATTTACAGTGTGGTTTGTGGCCGAGGGCTGCACCGGTGGGGGTGGAGCCAGTGGGGGCCGGGGTCAGTGGGGGGGTGGGTTAGAGTAAAAAAAAATCAAACCCGTTTCAAAACATTACACAATGCAATAATGCTGTATTTCAAAAGCAGATGTAACTACAAAGAGCACATTTTGATAATATTTTTTTATTAGCAGACAATAGCCATCTTAAGAGGCATTGCATAGCTTCATATATATTTTGACCTCAATTCCATCACAGTCTCTCTCTTTCTCTCTCTCTCTTTCTCTGTCCAGTCCAGCTCTCTCTCTGTCGGTCAGTCTTTCTCTCTCTGTCAGTCTCTCTCTCTCTCAGTCAGTCAGTCAGTCAGTCTCTCTCTCTCTCTCTCTCTCTCTCTCTCTGTGCCTCTCTGTCTCTCTGTCTCTATGTCTCTCTGTCTCTCTGTCTGTCTCTTATGTAAACAAAAAATCTGTGCTTAGCAAGCATTGTTAGCCACCCTACTGGTATTTTGCTGTTTGTCATTGTATCCCGATATATCAGATACAACCAGTGACATTATACCTGCAACAAGTCCGGACTATTGGCATTTGCCAATGGTTGTTAGTTGCATAAGATAAATAAGCAACAACTACGTTTTTTGTATATATATTATAATATTGAAAATGCTTCCGTTCTGAAATGATGAGACTATGAAGGAACTAAAACAAGTCTATTTTAATTACATCAAAATCTTTGAGCAATGAAGTTGGTATTGAGATGAGATATTGTTGGTTCACTCTGAGGGCGAAAATGGAGACCACAATAGTTGTTAGTAGCATAAGATAAATAAACCAAAAATATGGCTTTGTTGTATATAATATATAACATTGAAAATGCTTCAGTTCTGAAATTATGAAACTGTGAAAGAACTAAAACGTGCCTATTTGGAATTGCATCAAAGGCTTTGTGCTGCTGTTGAGTTGATATTTATCTAAGGGCAAAAATGGAGACCCCAGTAGTTAGTTGCATAAGATAAATAAGCAAAAACTATGGCTTTGTTGTATATAATAATGAGAATGCTTCAGGTCTGAAATGATGAGACAGAAAGAATGAAAACAGTGGATTTGAAATGACAAAGGCTGTTTGAGCAGTAGTGCTGCTGCCGAGTTGATATATATATTTTTTTCACCCTGAAGGCAAAAATGTAGCCCCAATAGTTAGCCCTGCCTGCCAACTCGGGGAGAACAAACTTGCATAAAAAGTTTATTTCAGCCGATGATTAACTCACAATATGTAACAGAATACGGCAAGGGCGCCATCTCCTGTCCCATGCACTTAAATTAATATGCAAATCCACTCGTAATAACTTGAAAAGAAAAACATACATAACTCTTCTGCCCAAGATTTTAAGCGCCCTGTAAAACCCCAAACAATATCTTTAACTTTTGTGTGGTGCATAAACAAGGTCTAGCAACAGAAAACCACAAAGTATGGGGGCCCAGCAATAACAATTCTGGCATTGGCATACACTTACTGCTTTCAAAGACGAAGAGACGCGGCAATTGGTGCCAGGTTGCAGTGAATCTTGGCTCGGTGTCTGCTGGGCACACACTGCTTTCGTTGGCGTGAGTCCGAAGTAGGTCCTGCTGCTACGCAAACCTATGACTTCACGAGGGCAGATGAGCGGGGTGCGCAGGTGAGCATGGAGACACTAATTGTCTGCGCATGCCCTATGACCTTTTCTCCGGCCCCCAAGGAGACACCACAACAGCAGTAATAGCGTCGTGACTGCTGTGGGGCCATACTTTGAGTACCGCCGCTCTATTGGATTGCATTGGGCCTACTCTTTCTGTACCCGGCTGCCCCTGTGCCGCTGAGGGTGTAACAACTGTACCTTTCCGACCCTGGGAGACCCCTGAGTCTATGCCCAGAACCTTAACTCTACCAGTCGAGTTCTTACCTAAAAGCCGATAACTCACTTTCCTTCCATAAGTTAACATGGACTGGTTTTCACTTGAAATTCCTTCTAAGTGTGGAATTTTGAAACGTTTAAATATTCATCTAAAATCAGCCGAATAATGAATTCCGAATTACTCAATTGTGATCAGGAGAGAAGCCAGTACTGTACCTTTTAGCCCAGTACTGAACGGCAAAAGTAATCATAACTGTACTTACCAGTAACCTGAATTTTCTTCCATAGGAAACCATTGATTGTTTTTCTGTGAAATTTATTTTGTCGATTTTTGCAAACAAGAAATATTCTTTAAAAATCGTACCAAGTACTAAAACGTTATTCCTTACCTGTCTTAGGTAGAGGTCCCAGTACTGAACCATAGGAGTCTGGTACTGGATTACAAAAGTAGCGACAACCTACTTTACCTGTGACTTGAATTTCCTCCCAAAGGATAACATTGCTTGGTTTTCACTGAAAAGTTTCTAAGTGTCAACTTTGAAAATACATTTATATTCTTAAGAAATCACTACTGTAACCCAAACGCTTTTACTTAACTGTTTACAGTACATGTCCCGGAACTGAATCTAGGATCCAGTCCTGGGGTTAGAAAAGTAATCCATAAAGTAATCAATTGCATTTATCTAACAGAACCCATTGAGCTCAATGTTAAATTGTTTGAAATTGTGTTGCCTATTGCAACCACTGTAGCGAACTTACAAAGTCTATTGCCTTCTTGCAAAGTAATTACCTAAAGTCACTCATATTGAGAAAAATATATTTTGATACCTGTTGGTTCTAAAATAAAACAACTATATCTTTTGATATAAAAAAATTGGCCTAGAGTTCAATTCTTGAGTGTGTGAGATCATTTGCTGACTGAGTGTGACAACAAATGCTTTTCACTGTCCTCTGGTACTGTCTTACTGCCCGACCAAGCTACCATTTTAGAGAGTACGGTTATATCTAACTTTAACCTTTGCCATACCTCTCGGGACTCTATATATACTGGACCAAAGTAAGGTACAGTGTGTGTATAGAGCCACTTTCTTACAGCTGTTAAACAACCAATAAAACTACACGAGTGGACCTCCCCTCGGTGGGCGAGCACCGAGGGTCACTGTGGGAAATTCCCCTCACACATGACGGGGGAGCGCAAATGGTTCGAACACCAGCAAAGGTCACTCGCTCATCAGCATGTCTTATTCTTACACAAATTGACTTGTACGTGTGCTCATTTTATTAGCACAGGAACTTTTCATTTTTAATAGCAATACACTTGTATTACATTTTGGTGCCCATACTACTACTAACATGCACACACCTGACTTAATCACTCAATTGTTTCGGGTGACGTGAGCAGCACTGTACTCAGCACACCCCGTGATGAAATACTGCCTGGGGTCAGGATAGGAGGACCGGGTTAGCAACACACACAGTGTTTTAATCTTTTGATGCCACCTGGTGATCAGTATGTGGGAGTAGGAGCAAGCACTAGCTCCAAACAGCGACCGGCCCCGGCTCACTGGAGATGACACCTAGAAGAAAGGCGCTGCTTTGAAGTGTGGGTGTGTGTGCGGCAAGGAAAAACAAAACTGCTGCCCGCCTGTAGCTGCCGCTGGCCAATTAGACCCTGCATGGTCACAGGCAGACAAGGCGTCACCCCAGTGCCCACGAGAGGCAGAGTCTGCTATTCATGACAGACAGTGAGTTCTCTGCCTCATTGATTGCCAGCAGGAAGGATTAGAAGAAAAGTATGGGTGACTGGATTGGCGAGTATCATACAGTAGCTCTGCGCTAGTGGATGCTCATCCCTCTCCACCGTCCGTAAATTTCACGGACAGTCTGTAAATTAGACCTCATGTCCATTGTCCGTGAGAATCCCTTTTACGGACGCCTTTTGTCCGTAATTTTGGGCCTTGCAGTTAACAGAGCTGTTCCCCTGCAAAAGGCCTAAGCTCCCTGATGGGGCCGCCTTGCACTGCTCTGAGCACAAGTGCAGCCCCACCCCGCCCATTGTCATTCTGTGTGGGGCTGATTGCTACATACAGAATGACAATGGGTCAGTCTGGGCTGGCACAGCATTTGGTGGCCTCCTCCAGCCTCAGTCCAGGGCAGGGCATTCTGTCACTTGGAAGAAATGTGCAAAAACGCCCATGCTGCTGCTATGTGAGAATCCAGTTAACCAAAGGAAGACAGTGAACGAAGTTCAAAGGAAAGGATTATAGTTATAGTTTAGCAGCTATGGTTGCTGATTTTTTATTTTATGCAACTAACAACCATTGACAAAGCCAATAGTTCCGGCTTGTTATAGGTATAAAGTTACTTGTTATAGATGTAACGTTACTTGGTGTATTATATATCTGGATTCAATGACCGAAGCAACTAAAATACCAGTCGGACGGCACATTATATTAAGCACAGATTTTTAACTTGCGTGTTTTAAGCCACGCATTTTATTACGTCGAACACCCTTTTGGAGAGACCCTAGTTTTTTCATCCCACTTAAAGCTCTGGAAACAACACCATGTCACAGATGCCCCACGCCCAGGCACTGTGCATCATGCATCACTCATGCTTTCCACTTTTTCAGATTGCCTATGTGCAGGGTGTTAGAAGGTGATTCTGACACTATGAGCCGCCTGGATTTTTCGCTTTTTGAGCACCTAACTGTTGAGCTTTTACTGTGGGGGGAGCCTCATAATCTGGGACTCACCCACAGTGAACTCATAATGAAGGAGACTGCATGGAGATTTGGCTTGGGTACCCCCGGGCTTGACTAGGCCGCTGCGCAACAGCTGGAGTATGGGACACCGTGCTGGTTACATGCAGACACGGGTGTTCATGCGTGTGCACACGTGTAGGAGCTGCGCAGGGGAGATTCCTAGCAGTCACAGTCCAGGAGCAGCTACAGAGTGAATGTTGTGGCAGGACTGAGGCAGAACTGGGTGGTGACATGGAATAGGCTTCATACACTGGAAAGGAATATGCCAGGGAAAGTCAGTGTGTCTCACTGTGTTTTTACTTCATTATTTCCCTATGGGGATGTGGGGCCCATGGCTAAAATGACTTCCACAAAGCCTACAGATTCCAGACACAAACTAATGTCCAGTGTAGAAGATGTGAAAATTAGTATTCTGCAGAGTCCAAAGTCATATTTGTACTGCTTTTGGGTCGTCAGGAAATGTCATATTTCTCTGAGTCCCTGGCTTAGGTCTGGCCATGGCAGGTTAGATTAATGACCTTTCTTCCCAGAGTGAAGATCTTCCCTCCAAGGAGAAAAGATAGGTGGAGCTAAAGTCAATCCATCAACTGCTGTCGCTGGTTGCCAGGCACCGGCTTGCACCCAGGAGGGAAGGCACTGAGGGGGGAAGGAGTTGAGTTTCAGAGGCCATGTGGCCAGAGACACTGGACGACGCCATTTTGAACAAACCCAGAGGCTGGACAAGGAGGGAATAGGGGCAGGGAAGTGATGCGTCGCTGTCAGCGCCCTACTCAATTATTGAAAATAGTACTTGCAGAGGAAGAAAAGCTCTCTCTGGGGTGTGGTCTGCTGAGGCGAAAGGTTTTGGAGCCTGGTGCAATAGGCAGTTGGAAGGAGGACACCCCTGGCGGCCCCTCAGGCCCCTAAGCGCGCCAGAAGAAGAGCCCAGGATCGGGGCGCAGAAGAGGAGGCATCGGCGCAGGGAGAAGAGAGGCGCAGGGAGCAAGTGAAAACCGCTCCCTGCAGAATGCACCCTCTTGGAGACCCGGAGGACGAAGGAGAGTGCTCCCAGTGGCTGGGGTTATTTACAACAAGGGGTGGTGATGGACAGAGTCTCGGAATTAAGCAGAGTACTCTCACCCAGTCAAGAGATCAGGGCTAGATCCAACACCGTTTTTTAGCTCATTGCACCATCCCAGTTTCAGAACCTGGCTGTATGCAAATTAGTCTGTCCCTGGCCCAGTGCATCATGGGAACAGGGCAGACCAGACTACAAAAGCCAATTCTTACACTGGGCAGGAAACAAGCTTCCGGGGACCGGGTTCTGGCATTACAGCCGTCTTCGGCCCGGCTTGCTTGAATCCTGATGGTGCAATGAGCAAGGGACTCACATCTGAGTATACCCTTCCACGCTTAGGGTGGACACAATTATTTACAACAAGGGGTGGTGATGGACAGAGTCTCGGAAAGAAGCTGGCTGGGGGACGCGACCAGGAGCGAGAAGACGCGAAAATGGGGCAAATTGGACTCCAGGGGGACGAGATATGCCCCCGAGAAGGTAGGCGACTTTTGACCCCGCCTGGGACCAACGGCGAAACGCGTGGGGCTCCTCCGCCGGTCGCAATCATGCCCCCGGGGTCTGCCCCCCAAAGAAGTAAAGCCGGGGTGCGCCGCCACGCTCCAGTGAAGATGCCCCCGTGAGGTGCCAGGAGCCCACCCTGGCCCCCGCCGAAACCTGCGCTGGGGAGCGCTGTCACGCTCCCCATGAAGCGGTGCGGGAAGAGGGGCCCGGGAGCCCAACTCCAGGCCCTGTGTGAGGAGGCAGGGGCGGGAGGCGCCTTCGCGTCCCCTCGCCAAGAAGTTGGGAGGAGGGGCCCGGGACCCCATCCCTGGGCCCCGAGGTGCCTGGGTGAGGGGGAGCGCCGTCGCGCCGGGCCCGGGACCCCATCCCTGGGCCCCGAAGTCAGGAGGAAGGAGGGGGGAGTGCCGCTGCACTCCCCCGAGGCCAGCGGGAGCCACGCTGGTCTCCGGGGAGTGCCGCTGCACTCCCCCGAGGCCAGCGGGAGCCACGCTGGTCTCCATGTGAGATCTGAAGGACCGGCTCCCGCGGTCGCACACATGGGTGCGGGCTGAGCGGGGAGCCGGCAGGGGCAGCCGGCGGTGGGCTCCCCGGACTGCCCTCCAACGTGGAGAGCCTGCGGGGGTCCCGGGTGGGACAGGGCCCCAGACGAGGAAGAGGGGAGCCAGGGGCCCGGGTGGGACCGGGCCCCAGACCAAAGCACGGAGTGGCTGGGGGTGGGCTCCCCGCGCCGCATCCCCTTACCTGGGTGTTCGGGTGGGACCGGGACCCCCACGAGGCCCTAGATGCAGCCGGAGGCCCACATCGTGGCTCTCCCCGCTCAGCGGGAGAGCCGCTCATCAAGTATGCATCCAAGCCCACAATGCCTTGCAGGCCAGGACCGGCCTGCAAGGGCTCACATCGTGTTCTTTGCTTGTGGTGGCCCCAGGAGGACGGGGTCACCACCACATGAGTATAAAGGTGCCGGGGGAGCTGCAGGAGCGACGCAGTCTCCCCCAGCGCGAAGATGACGAGTCACCCTAGGTGTCCTGGGGATTTGAAAAGAATAACCCCCCAGGGCTCAACCTGCATTTAACACTTTCTGGGCTGGAACTTTTGTTCTTCAGCTAGAGGGTGTTTTGAAAATTGCATCAAGGAGGAAAGGGCTGAGTGGGGGATGTCTGGAGAAGGGCATCCCCTGGAGGTGAAAAGTGTAATTGCATCGAAATGCATTTATTAATGGTTATTTCTTTTCAAGAGACTGATGTTCCATCTGAAGTACTGGTTTAAGGTGATGTCATAAGCAAAGTCGATTTAAGTGGCTAGACACTCCTGCTAGGGTGTCTGACTGTATTTACTTAATCCTGTGATCATCTGTGATGCCTTTAGGGGCTGTAATTGCACTGCATTTTTAATGATAATCAAATGTGCTGAGTACTGTCATTCTAAAGTGTGCGTAAACATGTGTTCTTGCTGCTGCGCTTAGGTGAAGACCCCAAACTGTTAGCCCTTAAGATGAAGAGGTGCATACTGTATGGTCAGTAGGAGATGCTCAGTCAGGTTGTGCCACCAAGGCAGGGGTAGCCTGTGTAATGCTTGTTGAGGTAATGGGGGGGGTCGCCACTGGGATGGTGCCAGTGTGCAGGGCCCTTGCTCCAGGCAAGATGGGGGCAAGATGATGTGCATGCATGGGAGTGGTGGTACTAGAACCCACCCCTCCCCCCCCTCTTTGCGGGAGGGGCGGAGATGTTGTGCAATATCAGTCATTCCATCAACTTATGCAAACAAGATTCAGTTAGTAGTGATCCCAAAGGAAACGTCCACACTATTCTTTATAATACTGTTAATATATGCATATAGTACACGATATGTAAGAAGCAACAGATACTTGCATAAGTCATATAACGGGTGCTGAAGAAACTCAAGGCACCTACTACCTCAAGGTGCTATATGCATAGACAAGGAGTGAATGCCACAGAGACTATTGAGAATTTGAGGTTCTAATTACAGCACTCCAGACAGTCACTATAAATTTAGTCTGGGCCTAAATGTAAAACCCCTCAGCACAAAGGTTCTTCCTGTCATGGCAAATGAAGTCAAACAAACAAATAATGTTCCAATATTTAACCAGGATCCAAACAATCCAAGATGAGTTCAAGTAAAGTCCACTGCGATTATCTTAAAAAAAAAAATTCTTTATTGATATTCAGAATTCATAAAATGGATTTTCCCAGAATAAACAGCGCCAACACGTGTTTCGTCCCACACAAGGACTTCATCAAGGCACGAATGTCGTGGAGAGATATCTTGTTCATTCACCGGATTAACCGAAAGTGAGTTGCAGTCTATATAGAGCAAAACAATGATAAATATAGAAAAGTGACGATCTGCATACAAGACACCAGAGTTCTATTGCAGTAACTTGATGGCGTAACAGTCTATTCAGATATGGTAGTGTGATCTATCCATGATATTACTGATGAGTATAAATCAGTGTACGTATCACGTTGGTTCTCATTCTAGAGGCACTAGCCACATCAGTATAGGTGCAGTATCGTGACCAACAAATCAGTGTAAAGCGGGCTTAATGGTGTTGCTCCAAAGTATGATCTCGTCAAATATATGGGTATCGGCAATCAACCGCTATTCAGTGGATAGTTGTTTTCGCAACCTTAATAAGTTGCTATCACAAAGATGTAACGCCGGTTCAAGAATGTTTTATCCCAAGTTTGAGAGATTCGGATTTTTGAATAAAAATACCAGCGAACAGCCACTGTTCAGTGTATATTCATTTTCGCAACCCTGATAAGTTGCTATCAGTACATCGGCAGGACCGCTATTCGCACACCCAGGAGCCCGAAGTAACAAACAAAACATCAGCTTATGTATATTTGTAAATTGGTGTATAGTATTGAGTGGTGTGTGTGTTTAATAAATGTACGCTTACTTTCATAAAGCAAAGTACAGACTGGACAATCAATTACTGAGTTATTTTTGCGCACCTGCAAATGGCGATTACTAGCCCACACCACCTCCCTTGAGTAAGCCTCAGACTGCTCTGCAATGCTACCCTCTGAGAGTCCGGCGCTGCCATAGGGTGTTTGGTTCCCAGTGAAGGACAAATGTGTCATGTTATTTGTGCAGGCCTCACAGATGCTGCCTTGTTTTCCAACACAGGGGCATAGTGAACCCTGCCCACCCCACCCCTTGCTTTAGGAACTACAGCGAGGTTGGAGTTCTTGATGGGTCTCATAATTAATGTGAAAAGGTGAGTAAGTAAGTGAAGGGATGAGTGGATGGACGGCTGGATAGATGAGTGAAATGATTGATGAATGGATGGATGAGTGAAAGGGTGGATGGGTGAATTGATAAGTGAAAGGGTGAATGGCTGTACGGGTGAGTGAGGATGAGTGAGTGAAAAGGTGGGTAGAAGGACAAAAGGATGGATAGATGAGTGAAAGGATGGATGAATGATGGGTTCAATGGATGGTTTCATGAGTGGATGAGGAGATGGATGGCAGGGTGGATGGCTAAGTGTAAGTGCAATTGAAAGAGAAAGGGGGATGCGTAAATGGATGACTAAACAGGTGAATGGGTGGAAGGATGAGTGACTGGATGGATGAATGAGTATGTGAAAGGGTGGCTGGATAGGTAAATGGCTGGATGGATGAGTGAGTGAATGGATGCGTGGAAGAGTGAATGGGTCAGTGTCTGATGGATAGGTGAAGGGGTGGATGGATGGATGGATGGATAATGGATGAGCAAAAGGTTGGATTGAGGGATGGATGAGTGAAATGATGGATGGAAGCAACGTGATGGCTAGGTTTGTAAATGGTTGAATATGGACATGGATGGGCACACTGATGGAAGGCCAGAATGAATGTTGAAAGACTGAATGATGGATGAAAGTATGATTACACATTGTAAGCCCCATTATCTTAAGCAACATTTCCTATACATTGACTTTCACATTTATATGAGTGATTGTCTCTATATAATATGTGTGTGTTGTAACGCACTCCAACACTCTGCCCCACATACTTGGTATGAGTAGCACTATAGAAGAAATTAAATACACGTGAGAGAGGGTGTATGGTCAATGTGAAGATGAGGGGGACCATTGGATGGTGGCAGTAAGGCCAGACTGTCCGGACCGGGCATCAGGCGTTTTCTCTGGGAGCTGGAAAGATGGGGGAGGTTTTGTTACCACAAAAAGACCTGCATATTTGCTTAAAGCTGCGTGCATACTGACAAACCATGAAGTGCACAATTGTCTCAACCTAATATAAGCTTATGTTCGAGGCATATGGGCTGCACACCACACACTTTTGCATTAGATCACCATCTGGTGGTGGGCCCGGATGATTACACGTTGTTGTTGTTGTCTTGGAAGAGCCTTTGTCTGCTAAGTGACTCCTCCCTTAGACTGTAGTGCGCATGGGCATCGACTCCATCCTCAGATTGTTTTTTACTGCCATCGGGCTCGGATGTGTTCATTGTCGATCCTGCTACCGATCTCCTTTCGAATCCAAAAATCAACTAAAACATCAATATCGTCTTCGACACTGATTCCGGTCGCCCGCGTCGAAGAGAGGATCCACTTCTCCATTCCAGCACTCATCGGGGCCGTTGGGCCCAACTGCGCCACTGGGCCTTTGGCTCATGGAAAGAACACCTTTCAAGAAGTGCCCTCAGTGTGGACACTAGTTTCCCCACACCGACCTGCATGAGGTTTGCAACTTGTGCTTGTCTCCAGAGCACGAGAGTCGAGACTGTGAGGCCTGCGCTTCGTTCCGGTCCAAGAAAACAATCCAGGATCGTTGAGCTCGAAGAGCTATGGAGCAGTCATCGTCGTCGACACCAGACCTCATCATCGACGAGGCGCCGATCGAGGTAGACGTCGAAGGACAACAAGAAGACGTCGCTTCCGAAGCAGTCAGCTTCCGGTGACGAGGATCGAGCCGAAGATGACTATCTTCTTCCAGCCGGTCAACGGGTCGTGAGTAAGAGCATCGATCCTGTTCACCCCCCCCCCCATACTGGGACAGGCTTCGGTTCCACCCCTGCCTTCGGGTCCGGGTGCGCTCCGATCGAAACCTTACGACGCCCCGCCTTCGGGCTCGGCAGCGAAGAGTATTAAAAAGCCTCCAGTCGGCTCGGGCTCGAGTCAGACTGTCGGTCCCGAAAAGCAGAAAGTGCTTTAACCGAAGTTAACACCGGCACCGACACACCCATCAATGCCGAATGTTACCGAACCGAAACCAAGTTCGGCACCGAAAGACGTTACAAAAGTTACCAAAACAAAGACGACTCCGGTAACTAAAAAAGCAGACCCGAAGGCGGTTTCCATATCGAAACACTCTAAGGCACCAAAAGCTTCGAATCCAAAAAGCACAGATCCAAAGAAAAAGCTAGAAAAGTCTTCGGAACTGAAATCAAGAACTGTTTCCAAGGCAATGGGCACTGTGAAGGCTAAGCCTGATGGTTCAAAACCACATAAATTGGGTCCGAAAAAGTATTTACCTATAGAAGAGCTTTTCCAGCCTGATGTAATGCAAAAGACTCTAAAAATTCATCCAAACACTGGATAGGTGTACACAGTGCCTAAAAAGAGGAAAATGGACAGTCCTAAACCATCTCCTGTTCCTCCAAAGAAGCATGTTCCGACTTCCCCTACAAATATTCCTTCACCAGAAGTAGAAATACTACCAAATATTTCTCCTGTGCACTCACCAGCTAGCGCACATAGTATAATACCACAAAAGGAGGATTATGGGGATACATACTCATAACAGAGTTATCAGCAAATAGATGACATAAATGACCCAGATGATATAGCTGGATCATCAGGTGACCCATGGGAGGATTACAATGCACCAGATCTACCACAAGACTAGGCATACCCGTCTAGGCCATCTCCACCAGATGACACCATTGGGTTCACACAACTCATCCATAGAGCAGCTACTTTTCATGGTGTAGACCTGCATACAGATCCAATAGAAGAGAATTTTGTTATGGAAACACTGTGTTCGAGGCATGTGGGCTGCTGAATTCATATCTGTGCATAGATCGCCGCCTAGTGTTGGGTCCGGATGATTGCACCTTGTTGTCATGGAAGAGGCTTCGAAGTATCACGAGATAGGTGACTCCTCCCCTGGACTACAGTGCGCATGGGCATCTTCTCCATCCTCAGATTGTTTTTTTCCGCCATTGGGTTCGGATGTAATTCCTATGCTCCAACTTCGGAATCGAAACAAAACTTTTCTAAAGGCCAAAAGGCCTTCGACTTCGACGGTATTGCTCGATCGAACTTTCCATCTCGAACCGGTCGTCGACGCGGGCCATTGGGCCTTTTCGACACCACATGGGCCTGCTGTCGATGGAAAGGAGCCCGTTCAAAAGGTGCCCACAATGCCACTCCAAGTTCCCGCATACTGACAAACACTCAGTATGCAACAAGTGCCTATTACCAGACCATAAGGAAGAAACCTGCCCAGCCTGTGCCCAATTCCGGTTGAAGAAAACCATCCGGATTCAACGGGCCGCTAGGCAAGAGATGCAGCGACAGGCACCGGAACCAGACAACATCTTCGATGATGACCAAGATCTGCCGGAAGCTCCAGATTCGGACCTAGAGATCGTCACCGTCGAGGACTACTCGGACTCAGACGTCGAGATCCCACCGGGGCAAATCGTGAGTACACTGCCACCGACACCGATCAGCCCGTTACCGAAGGCTCCGGTCGAGGCATCGCCAAAAGGCCTTAGCCAAGATCCGAAGAAACATTCGCTAGCCCTGCCGTCCGGCTCGGCTCCGAAACCAAAGATAAAGCCTTCAGAGACCCCAGGTCCAAGTAACGTGATCCCAAAGAAGGTTCTCGAACCCAAGAAGGTCATCGACCCGGAGGGCGTCGAACCAAAAAAGGCCGTACAGCCTAAAGGCATTGACCCAAAGAAGGCCGTCGACCCAAAGGGCGCCGATCCAAAGAAGGCTGTCGAGCCTAAAGGCGCCGAACATAAAAAGGCTGCCGAGCCTAAGAAGCCCACCGAGCCGAAGGGTGCCGACCCGAAGAAGGCCGTCGTCCCAAAAAAGCCTGCTGTGCCGAAGGTCGCCGAACCAAAGAAGGTCGCCAACTTAAAGGGTGGTGCATTGAAGCCTGTAACCCAGCCGGAGAAGGCTATCAAACCAAAGTCAAGTGCTCCAAAAAGACCGGTCGATCCAAAAAAAAACATTGACTCTGCAAAGGACAGTCAACCGAAAAAACCTGTCGAGCACAAGAAGCGTGTCGAACCAAACAACCCGGTCGATCCAAAATCACTTGTCGACCTGAAGAAAGGGTCCGAGCCGAAAAAGAACAATAAGGCACCGAAAGTCGTCGATAAGGAAGGGGATATCGACCCAGAGGCGATAGTCGATCCAAAACAGACTACGCCAAAGAAGTCAAGGACACAAACACGGACAGTGGAAGAACTCTTCCATCCGGATCCATCAGACGACCAGGCAAAAATATATATTAATCCTGAGACTGGTAAAGTCACAATCTTACACAGGAAGAAGAGACCACTGGACACAGACTCTCATTCCCCCATTCCTCTGAAGAAAAAGTTTGGGACGTCTCCCTCTAGACCCTTCATTCCTTTCTATCCCACTATGCCTACTACTCCTTTTGCTCCCTACTCTCCTTCTCACCATGGGTACAATGAGGGCGACACAGGGGGAAGATCCTCAGCATGATTATTATTTTCCTGAGGATCCTAACCCCCAAAATGAACCATGGTAAGAGCCAACTGACCCATATGACACGCATCCCATCCCTGACGTCCCCTCATAACCAACAAAGCCGTCACCTACTGACGACACTATTGTCTTCAACCAACTAATAGAAAAGGCAGCGCAGTACCACAACGTAGACATGTACAATGACCTTATAGATGAAGACTTCTTATTTGACACTTTCCCTACTTCGGAGAAAAACGTAAGAACACTTCCTATGCTAAAGGGGGTGTTAAAACACGCGCCTGATATATTTAAAGATACAGCCAGAGCACGCGTAATCAATCCCAGGATTGAAAAGAAATATAGAGCAGCCCCTACAGACCCTACCTATATCAGGTCAGTTACCTTTAGACTCACTAGTAGTGCCAACTCACAAACAGGGGAGGCTCCTCCTCCTGATAAAGAGTCCAAAATACTAGAGGCCTCTGGCAAAAGGGTAGCATCACAGGCCTCCAATTCATGGAGAATTGCGAATACGTAAGCTCTGCTAGCTCGTGACAACAGGGCACACTATGATCAGCTTGAAGGCTTAATGCAACACCTGCCTGGGCCTTTTAAAGCCCAAGCTAATAACCTCATACAAGAGGGAAAATTTATTAAAAATGCCTCCATCAAATGTGCGCTTGACGCAGCCGACACTGCAGCCAGGTCTATTAACACTAGCGTTTTATTCAATCAATCAATCAATCATGGCATTTGTATAGCGCACTACTCACCCGGAGGGTTTCAAGGCGCTTGGGGGAAGGGGCCTGCTATTGCTCGAACAGCCAGGTCTTGAGTTGTCTCCTGAAGGCGAGATGGTCCTGGGTCTGCCGAAGGTGGGTGGGGAGGAAGTTCCATGTCTTGGCCGCCAGGTAGGAGAAGGATCTTCCGGCGGTGGCTCTTCGGATGCGTGGTACGGTGGCGGGGCGAGGTTTGTCGAACGTAGCTGGCGGGTGGGCGTGTAGAAGGTCAGGCGGCTGTTGAGGTACTGGGGGCCCAGGTCGTGGAGGGACTTGTGTGCGTGGGTGAGGAGTCTGAACGTGATTCTCTTGTTGACGGGGAGCCAGTACAGGTCCCTCAGGTGGCCGGAGATGTGGCTGCGTCGGGGGATGTCCAGGATGAGTCGGGCGGAGGCGTTCTGGATGCGTTGGAGTCTTTTCTGTAGCTTGGCTGTGTTTCTGGCGTAGAGGGTGTTTCCGTAGTTTGTTTACTACGACGACATGCATGGCTGCGTATTTCGGGCTTTAAGAACGAGGTGCAGTCCACCATTCTTAACCAGCCAGTCAACCAAGACTTCTTTTTTGGCCCTGCAGTCGACACCATTTTAGATAAAATGAAGAAAGACACAAACTGCAAAATCGATGGGTGCATTGCAGTTTCATATTTTGAAAAACAGGGGAC
Source organism: Lissotriton helveticus (assembly GCF_964261635.1). Taxonomy (NCBI): domain Eukaryota; kingdom Metazoa; phylum Chordata; class Amphibia; order Caudata; family Salamandridae; genus Lissotriton; species Lissotriton helveticus. The sequence continues at coordinate 317,016,988 of NC_136059.1, read as the reverse complement.
CCCTACGCGAAAATAGATTTGCTATAGGTAGGGCAAAAGCAATTTTGAAAAAGAAATATAGCTAACAATTTATAAGAAAATGCCAAGACCTCTCATGCACATACTAGTGTGTATAGCTACGACAGTCACACATTCTTATATATCTATAATCACAAAGAGATGTATATTTTTTGTTTTTTAAGAATATTTTATTTTTATTTTATAACAATAGTTGTCTGAGTATTTTTTGGTGTCCTATATAGGCTCTTTGGATAGATATTTACAGTATAAAAATTAGTATTTCATTTGATCAAGGTATACACAATTTACAAAAGAACTTGAAAAATATATAAACACATATCACAAGAACCAACAAAAGACAAGTCGGTCAGTAGTCTATTGTAGTGGGCAAAAGCGGTGAGTATTGGCACTACGCGCGTTTCGGCATTCTGCCTTCATCAGGTGACCGTCATTCACGTGTATACTGTACAGGACAACAAAGACTATAAAGAAATACAAAAACATATATATGATTATATTGAGAAATTTAAAACAAGGTCGTAGCAAAATGATATTTACAATTTTTAGTTTGAGAGGATATAGGTCATTATTTACATACAAATAAATACAATATATACATACAGTAGCTCATGACATGATTGGAATTAGCTCTTACTTATGTTCCAATAGAATGCATTTTTGTTCTCAATTTATACATCTCAATCCAGTTGGATCTGGTATATATGTATACCATCAATTCTTGGGGACCATATTAATATGATGGATATAACACGATTTTATTGCCTCAAAAGAGAGCATGAATGACGGTCACCTGATGAAGGCAGAATGCTGAAACAACTATTGTTATAAAATAAAAATAAAATATTCTTAAAAAACAAAAAATATACATCTCTTTGTGATTATAGATATATAAGAATGTGTGAATGTCGTAGCTATACACACTAGTATGTGCATGAGAGGTCTTGGCATTTTCTTATAAATTGTTTGCTATATTTCTTTTTCAAAATTGCATTGCAGTTTCAGCAACACAGAGGTTCCTTTCGACGCTCCTCATACAGAGCAGCTACACGAGGCAATACTTCACATCTCATCTACAAATAAAGGCAACACCCAAGGGTCTTTTAACAAGAACTCCAACAGAGAAGGTTATAGGGGCAACAATAACAAGGGAGGAGGACGTGGAGGCAATAATACCAGAGCCTCCACTGCCACAAAACAGTGACTTCATCATGCTACCTCCAGACCACCCAACACCGGTCGGAGGCAGACTACAACAATTCCTACCTGTCTGGAACGCAATTACCACAGACAGGTGGGTAAGACAAATTATCCAGTATGGTTATTGCCCAGAACTCACTTCTACTCCACCAAACATACCACCCAGACACCGTCCTATGTCCAAAGAACACATCACCCTGCTACAACAAGAGGTGAAATGCATGCTGGAAAAGGGGGCCATAGAGCCAGTCCCTTTCTAACACCGAGGGACAAGAGTATACTTCCTTATTCCTAAGGAGGACGGTTCCCTCAGACCAATATTGGACCTCGGACCCCTAAATCAATACATACTGTCGGAGCACTTCCATATGATCACACTATAGCAAGTGCTCCCGTTGCTACAACAAGGGCACTTCCTAGCAACACTGGACCTCAAGGATGCGTATTTCCACATACACATCCATCCAGCTCACAGAAAATACCTCAGATTCACAATAGAAGGTCAACACTACCAATTCAAGGTTCTCCCCTTCGGGGTAACGACGGCCCCAAGAGTGTTTACAAAATGCTTTGCAACAGTAGCTGCACATCTCAGGAGGCAACACATCCATGTGTTCCCGTACCTAGGCGATTGGCTAATACAAGCCAGATCGTACGAACAGTGTGCAAGAGACACGTCTCAGACGCTTCAGCTGCTACACAGCCTAGGCTTTTCAATAAACTACCCAAAATTGCATCTACAACCATCCCACACACAACAATCTCTGGGAGCTACTATAGATGCCTCAGTGGCAAAGGCATATCCAAACACAGCGAGGATAGCCAGCATGCAGATGCTCATTGGCAAATTTCAGCCACAACACTCTCTGCCAGCTCGAGTCTTCATGCAGCTCATAGGCATGATGGCCTCCTGCATATTCATTGTCCCCCATGCCAGACTTCAAATGCGTCCATTGCAAGAATGCCTTGCACTGCAGTGGAACCAAGGTCATGGACAACTAAAAGACCTAGTGTTGGTAGACAGTCGCGCTCACAACTCTCTGCAGTGGTGGAACCCAAAAAACCTTCCAAGGGGCGACTGTTCCAAGAGCCAGTTCCACAACTAGTACTAACAGCGGACGCATCACTGACAGGCTGGGGAGCCCACCTCCTTCACTACACAGTACAAGGGCTCTGGACAATCAAACAAAAGAAACTGCATATCAACCAACTAGAGTTGCTAATGATATTCCTAGCACTGAAAGCATTCCAAAAATACTTGTACAGCAAGACTGCGTTGATCCGGACGGACAACATGACAGCAATGTACTTTATCCAGAAACAGGGAGGAACACACTCTCCACAGCTGTCCCACTTGGCACAGAGCATATGGAAGTGGGCAATTCCAAAAGACCTCTTTCTCCTGGCAGAACACCTCCCAGGGAAAGACAACCAAATAGCGGACCTGCTCAGCAGACACAGCCAGCAACTACACGAATGGGAGATTCACCCCCAAGTTCTCCAGCCATTCTTCAGCCAGTGGGGGCAACCAGAGATAGACCCGTTTGCCACAAAGGAAAACTCAAAATGGCAGTACTTTGTCGCCAGGTTCCCACATCCGTTGTCACAAGGCAATGCGATATGGATGAACTGGTCTGGCAGATTTGCGTACGCTTTTCCCCCAGCACCACTGATCCTTCTGGTGGCACGCAAACTGCGGCAACAGTCACTCACACTGATCCTAGTTGCTCCCACATGGGCGAGACAGGCATGATACACACGTTCCTAGAGCTTTCAGTAGTTCCTCAACAAAGGCTATGCCTCACACCCCATCTTCTAACTCAGAACCATGGAGAAATCAGACACCCAGATCCCAATCAGATGAACCTAGCGATCTGGCTCCTGAAGTCTTAGAATTCAGATACCTTAACTTGCCTCCAGACTGTATGAACATCATTAAGGAGGCAAGACGACCGACTACTAGAGCATGCTATGCAGCTAAATGGAAGAGATTTGTTATTTACTGCAACAATAACCAAATCAACCCATTAGAGGCTTCCATACAAAACATTATATGTTATCGTTCGAGGCATGTGGGCTGCTGAATTCATATCTATGCATAGTTCGCCGCCTAGTGTTGGGTCCGGATGATTGCACATTGTTGTCCTGGAAGAGTCTTCGAAGTATCACGAGATAGGTGGCTCCTCCCCTGGACTACAGTGCGCATGGGCATCCTCTCCATCCTCAGATTGTTTTTTTCCGCCATTGGGTTTGGATTACTTTTCTTTACTCAAGTTCGGAAACTTATTTCTAAGGCCAAAAGGCCTTTGGGTCGTCGGTATTGTCTTTTCGATCGGTGCCGAGTACTTGTTCCAATTCTTTCGAATAGGACGTCCAAGAGAGCCACGTGGCCTTTTTGACAACAGAGGCCCGAACGTCGATGGAACGGAGCCCGTTCAAACGATGCCCCCTTTGTAATTCTAAATATCCACACATCAATGTACACCCAGTGTGCAACAAGTGTCTATCTCCGGAGCACAATGAGGCCAACTGCCTAGCTTGTGCCAAATTCAGATCGAAGAAGACGCTTCGACTTCGGCGCACAGCGAGACAAATGATGGCGAAGCCAGTGCCCGACCCGGTCAATATCTTCGATGAAGAAGACGATGAGGTCGTCGAGACTGAGGATCCAGAACAGCAGTCGGATCCCGAGTTGGAGCATGGCTCCAACTATTATGAAGACGACGACGGAAGCGTCGAATTAAAACGTCGTCGAGGTAAGGGACGACGCATCAGCCATCGGAGCCGTCGATGACGACTCGAGTGATGAACCAGGCCCAACAGTGAATACGGGGCCCATTACAAACACTGAAAGACTTCCAAGGGCTCAGGTCGAGGCATCGCCAACAGGCCTTCGCCAAAATCATGACGAACAATCTATAGTCCCGCGTCTCCGAAACTGCTGCAGACAGTCTTCGGATCAAAGAGTTTGGATCCATCGGGTTCGACAAAGAAAGGTGTCGACGACCCTGTGGGGTCACGGATAAAGGGTGTCGACCCGAAGATTGGTACGCTAAAGTCCATATCTAAAGTCAGGACCGTCGAGCCGACGAGGTCGACGTCAACGGACAGTGACACAAACAAGGGACTCGAGTCTCGGAAGGTTCTCGATCCGAAGCATCGAGTCGACGGACCACAGCTCGTCAAAGGCACCAGGCCGAAGTCCAAGACTGCCTCAAAGGACCACGTCGAGTCGAGGCAGAAGACAGTGCCACCAACGCAACAGGCGCCGAAGTCCACGCAAAGCCAAACAAGCAATGGCCAAAAGACAAAGTCGGTCGGACCGACGTCGACGCCAGCCCCAAAAAATTTCAGTCAGTCGACGAATACTGTACCCCCAATAAAATTTGGACTGCCCCCAACTGCACGGTCTAAGGCGCTCGATCCGAAGACGGGGATCGAAACGTCCAAGAAGGTGTCGATGGGGAAACTGAGTCATTCTCTAGAAGAGGACATTGTGTACCAAGAGCCCTCATATGACGACCAGTCTAAGCTACATATCGACTCCGACACAGGCAGACTTACTATTTATCAGAGGAAGATCAGGTCAGAAAATCCTCTTGAAACATATAAAATTCCACTCAAAAAGAAAAGGGATTCCTCCACATCACCTGTACTTTTTGAGACTGTAAGTTACCATGGCCAAGACACCTCTGCATACTCACCCACACGCAATGATGAGGATATGGATGGACACAGATCAGGATGACCAGACTCAAGCCTGGACAGACCCTGTCGACCAAGGGGAGTCACAGACTATTCCTGACACTCCTTATCCTATCTAAACTTCGCCAACAGAGGATACAGCTGCGTTTAACCCATTAATAGAAAGGGCAGCACTCAATCATGATGTGGAAATGCATGCTGACCCCATTGAAGAAGACTTCCTATTTGACACTTTTTCCACTTCAGAGAAATCAGTCAAAACGTTGCCAATGTTAAAAGGTGTCCTTAAACACGCAGGAGACATTTTCAAGGAAACCGCAAGGGTTGTTAACCCCAGAATTGAAAAGAAATACAGGCCGGCACCTGTGGACCCTACATATATTAAGGGAAAGATATTAGAAGCCTCTGGTTAAAGAGTGGCTGCTCAAGCAGCTAATATATGGAGAATTTCTAATACACAAGCGCTATTAGCCAGATATGATAGGGCACATTATGACACACTAGAGCAACTGCTACAACATTTGCCTGATGCCTACAAGGAGGGAGCAGAGACACTGATACAAGAGGGAAAACTCCTATCTAACGCATCTATTAAATGTGCGCTAGACGCAGCAGACACAGCAGCCAGGGCCATCAACACAAGTGTCATGCTCAGGAGACAAGCTTGGTTACGCATCTCTGGGTTCAAACCTAAGATCCAAACCACATTATTAAATCAGCCTGTGAACCCTGATTATTTATTTGGTCCTGATGTGGACACAATATTAGAGAAAATTAAAAAGGACACAGACAGCCAAGTCTATGTGTGCCTTGCAGTCACAACAGTTTAGAGGAGGCTCCTTTCGTCACTCCGGTAACAGAGGAGCTACACGAGGGCAAGCATCCCAGCAGACTCAATACAATAAAGGGAGCACGCAGACCACCTACAATAAAAACAATAGAGGTGGATACCGTGGCAACTGTGAGAAGTTGGCCTGATATGCAGTGCTCACTATTCTAGTGATCACTATGTATCAGTCCAGACAACCCTTATTGATGATTGGTTGTAAGTCAACCTTATAGACCAGCTATCCTAGTAGCATGGATACGAGCAGTCTAAGGCTAAGACTCTAGAGGGCGTGTTAAGCCAGCTGTTTTACCATCACATTACCCCTTGAACACCAAGTGAAAGGACACCACACAAGTTGTTATAAAAAATAAAGTATATTTATTTATAACCAGACTACCCTGGCTCTTTATGAGACGGGGAGCTAAGCACACAACAAAACTCTTAAGAAAATACTGAAAGTCGCACAATTTACACAAATGCCCGAGGGGCACGAAAAACCATATACACAAGAAGTGGAATGCGAAATTACTAGCAGGTAAGTAGTACTTTTCTAGACTGTAGAAACGCTAGGCCTACAATGCTGAACCCTTGGATTAGAAGCAGGAGGCCTAGGGACGCCGTGTGCAGAGTGGGAACTCTCACGCGTAATGCGGGAACAAGTCTATGGATACTAGCAATTGCAAAGTTACTGTTCTCGGGCGAACCCAACTAGGTGGGTCGAAAACAAGAGTGGATCCAAACACTTAGGGTGTTGGACTATGCTGGAGCACCGGAGTACTCGGTTTACCTAGCCCAGGGGCTGCGGCTGCATAGGGTTCAAGTTGCGTCGGAAACCCTCGTTGAAGAACCAGGAGCCTGAAGAAAGAAGTTGCTGGCAGGCGGCCAGGGAAGAAGTTCGTGGTGATCCAAGCCTGGATCAGGGAAGGAGGACCTGAAAGCAGAGGGGACCAAGTTCTGAATCACTAGCCAGTGATTTAGGTGGGCACCAGGATGGCACCGGACGAAGTCACCTCGACCAGGTGAGTGGGCGCTGCTGGGCTCTGCAGTCTCTCGGACCAGGAGGCGTTGTCGGCGACCAGGATGGAGGTGCGAGCTGTCCCACGAAGGTGTCTGCTGTCGCCGTCGCTGGACCCAGGATTGGGGCAACAAGTCTTGGTAAATGCAAGCCCACGCGGTGGACCTACAAGGGAGTCTGGAGTGGACCAGGAGGGTCCAAGGTGCTCCTCTGTTGGAGGGGAGCAAGGGCTAGTCTGGAGCAACCAGACCAGCGGTGTTTGTCGTCGTGGAGCGTCGTAAAAGGGCCACTAGCCAACGGGCAAGTGACCTGGACAACGCGGTGAGCAGCAAAGAGCAGAAGGGCCCCACGCAGATCTCGTGGATGCAGGGGGGCTGAACTTCGGTGCTGGTGCTGCTCAGGGTCGGGGCTTCTCTTACCCCAAAGCACTCAGTCGAGGGTCACTCGGTGGTCGTGCTGGACAAGCGTCGGGCAGTCTTTAAAGATGGCCGGTCCCTTGAGGTCTCGTCACACCCACGGGTCACAGCTGGGCTGATGATGCAGGTTGAGGTCAGAGGTGCCAGGGAAGCCGGTTCTCGTCGTGCTGGGCAGTCTTGATCCGGAGGAGAGACTTACAGCAGACCGCGATGCTTGGTTGGTGCCTGCTGCTGCAGGGTGACTACTCCTTAGTCACAAGGGAGAAATCTTAGGAAGAGTCTTGAGTTCCTCTCGTAGAAAGTCGGTTCAGGATTCAAAGATTGATCTAATTTGGAAGGGGGCCTGTACCTACCTTTATCCTGCAAAAGGGGGCTGGCACGCGACTAAGTCCTGTTCTATGGGTGGGACTAGGAGGGGGGTGGTTACACCCCTCTCTTTTGGCGGGCTTTTCCCCAGCTCAGGGCTGGTGTGCCCCTGGAACTGGTTCAAGCCGGCCTATGCACAGTGAGCACCGGGGTGCCACTTGCATTCACCTTCCTCTAAAGCCCTGCCTACCTAGGATACACAAAATCCTGTCTGGGACGGTGCTGGCACCGCCCCTGACAGGAAACCCTTTGTCCTTGCCTCCTGCGCTGGGAGGACTCCCAGCAACAGGAGGGCAGACTTGTGTCTCGGTGGCAGCATCCATCTTGTGGAGCTGAGGCTATGTCTGACTTTAACCGGGGTTACAGGTTAACAACATGTCGTGTCCCTCTAGAAGGGTGGAATGCTAACCCCGTCGCCAGAATTGGCGAGTGGTTAGTATTCCAATTCGTATGACACCTTACTCGACATGTTTTGATAAAGCGATACCAGAGTTGGCATATAACCGCGAGGATTATAATGCACTTAAGAGTATATGGTATGCGTTATCATGGAACAGCTATTAGAACTTGGTTCCGCAAGCTGCAAACGGGCTCAGCTCATGCCAGAGCACCATCTCACATTATTCCAAGCACTCTGCCTTCAGGATTGTTAAGGCCTGCCATAGGAGTGACTGATAGGAATATATGTGTCCATTTTAGGGTTAGACATAGGAATACTATATCTAAAGCAAAAGGGTGTGTACACCACTTTGCCCCAGCTGTCAAGCAGCCAGTTGTGTCTGTTTAGTTAGTCAGCCCAGGGGTGGCATAATACATGCTGCAGCCCCTGGGAGACTTCTGGGTGCACCTCAGCCCTGGGTACAGGGACTTAGAGAGGGCCCAGTGCCAATTCAGTACCTGGGTACAATTTGGAGTAGAGAGAACAGCTAGGCTGTGGGTCTGATTAGCAGGCCCACAGCCAGGAAAGTCGTAAACCAGTGAAGCAAAAAGCAAAAATCTAGGTGATCATAGGATTGCAGACCCTACTCTCCTACAGCAACAGCAACAGCAACAAAGGCAGAGGACGAGGGAATAACACCAGATCCTCCACCAATACTAAACAGTGACGCCTTGTCACTGCCCCCCGACCATGTAACACCGGTCGGGGGACGATTACAACAGTTCCTGCCAGTCTGGGAAAGCGTTACCACAGACAGGTGGGTAAGACAACCTATCCAGTTCGGCTATTGTCTAGAGCTTACCTCCACTCCACCCAACATACCCCCAAGACACCGTTCTATGTCCGCAGAGCACACACACTTATTGCAGCAAGAAGTCATCAGCATGCTGCAAAAAGGGGCCATAGAACTAGTACCCATACAAGAACAAGGTACAGGGGTATACTCGCTGTACTTCTTAATCCCCAAAAAGGACGGGTCTCTCAGGCCAATACTAGACCTCAGGCCCCTAAACCAATAAATCTTGTCAGAACATTTTCACATGCTCACTCTACAGCAGGTTCTACCATTGCTCAGTCAGGGAGATTTCCTCGCAACACTAGACCTGAAAGACGCATATTTCCACATACCGATACATCCAGCACACAGGAAATATCTCCGGTTTACCATACAGAATCAGCACTACCAGTTCAAAGTCCTGCCTTTCGGGGTGACGACAGCCCAGCAGGGTGTTTACCAAGTGCCTAGCGACAGTGGCTGCACACCTACGGAGACACCATATTCACGTCTACCCCTACCTGGACGACTGGCTCATCCAAGCAAAGTCAGCCCAGCAATGTGCCAGTCACATGTCCCGCACTATTCACCTCCTATACAGCCTCGGGTTCTCATTAAACTACCCGAAGTCTCATCTTCAGCCCGCCCACGTCCAACAGTACTTGGAGCGACAATCAACACTCTGGCAGCAAAGGCGCAGCCAAACTTGGCAATAATCAACAGCATTCTATTACTGATTCAAAAATTCAGACCCCAACACTCGCTCACAGCACGGGTGTTTATGCAGTTGATAGGCATGATGGCCTCCTGCATCTTCATAGTCCCTCACGCGAGACTACATATTCGTCCGCTTCAGGAGTGCTTAGCACGGCAGTGGAACCAGGCTCAAGGACAATTAACAGACCTAGTGTTGGTGACCGGTCGCGCATACAACTCTCTGCATTGGTGGAACCCACAAAACCTTTGCAGGGGACGACCGTTCTAGGAGCCTGTACCACAAATAGTGCTGACAACGGACGCATCTCTCCTGGGATGGGGAGCGCATGTCCTCCATTACACAGTGCAGGGACTATGGACGACACAGCAAAAGAAAATGCACATCAACCTGCTAGAACTGATGGCAATCTTTATGGCAATGAAGGCGTTCAAAGTACACTTGTGCTACAAAGTCGTGTTGATCCGCACGGACAACATGACTGCAATGTACTACATACAGAAGCAGGGAGGGACACACTCTCCACAGCTATCGCATCTAGCGCAAAGCATGTGGAAGTGGGCTATTCAGAGGAACATATTCCTCATGGCGGAACACCTCCCAGGCAAGGACAACCAGATGGCAGATCTGCTCAGCCAACACAGCCACCAGATGCACGAGTGGGAGATACATCCCGCAGTGCTACAACCGTACTTCCAGCGGTGGGGTCACCCAGACATAGACCTGTTTGCCACAAAAGAAAACGCAAAATGCCAAAACTTCGCCGCCAGGTTTCCACACCCGCAGTCTCAGGGCAATGTGATATGGATGAACTGGTCAGGCATATTTGCGTACGCTTTTCCACAAGCCCCGCTCATACCACTAGTGGCACGCAAACTACGACAACACTCAATGACCCTCATCCTAGTTGCTCCAAATGTGGGCGAGGCAGCCGTGGTACACCACGTTCCTAGAACTTTCCATGGTGCCTCACCAAAGGCTGCGATTAACACCCAGTCTTTTAACGCAGAGCCATGGAGACATTCAGCACCCAGATCCGCAACAGTTGAACCTTGCGATCTGGCTCCTGAAGTCAGAGTTTGGTTACCTAAACTTGCCTCCTGACTGCATGAATATTATCAAGGAGGCAAGACCTACAACCAGAGCATGCTATGCGGCAAAGTGGAAACAATTTGTCATCTATTGTAACAATAATTACGTAAATCCACTAGATGCATCAACTCAAAACATCATCTGTTACATTTACACAGATGCAATCTAGCCTACAGTTCCATACGTATACATTTAGCTGCAGTGGCGGCTTATCTTCAAAACAGGCAGCACCTTTCACTCTTCAGAGTACCCGCTTTTAAAGCTTTCATGGAGGGACTCAAACGAGTAATCCCTCCAAGACACCCACCTTCACCTGCCTGGAACCTCAACGTGGTTCTAACAAGACTAATGGGACCACCTTTTGAACCTCTACACTCGTGTGAAATACAATTCCTAACGTGGAAAGTGGCTTTTTTAGTGGCTATTACATCACTCAGAAGAGTTAGTGAGCTGCAAGCCCTAACTATTCAGGAGCCATTCATACAAATCCACGCAAATAGGGTTGTGCTACGTACAAACCCTAAATTTATGCCAAAGGTGGTATCCCAGTTCCACATCAATCAAACAATTGAACTGCCAGTGTTCTTCCCAAATCCAGATTCAGTGGCAGAAAGAGCTCTACATACACTAGACGTCAAAAGAGCTCTCCTGTACTATATAGACAGGACAAAACAATTCAGGAAAACTAAGCAACTGTTTGTTGCCTTTTCACCACAGCATAAAGGCAACCCCATTTCCAAATCAGGTATAGCCAGATGGATTAAGTGCATCCAAATTTGTTATCAGAAAGCTAAACGCACATTAACAGTTCTCCCAAGAGCGCATTCAACACGCAAGTTAGGGGCATCCATGGCTTTCCTAGGAAACATTCCTCTAGAAGAAATATGTAGAGCAGCCACATGGTCTACCATACATACCTTTACCAAACACTACTGTGTAGATGTACACTCCAAGCAGCTGTAGGACAGGCTCTTCTCAAAACTCTTTTTCAGACTGCTGCAGCTGGCACGGGCAACCACCGCTAAGGGGGAGACTGCTATACATTCTATGCATAGATATGAATTCAGCAGCCCACATACCTCGAACAGAATATGCTACTTACCAGTATGCATCTGTTCTTGGCATGTAGGGCTGCTGACATTCATATTGCCCGCCCTCCTCCCCGGTGCCTGTCGCAGCTGTAGCACTCAGAATTAATCTCTAGCATGGACATCACTTACTGTATCATACTCCATCTCTGCCACAATGGCGAAAAACAATCTGAGGATGGAGAGGATGCCCATGCGCACTGTAGTCCGGGGGAGGAGCCACCTATCTCGTGATACTTCGAAGACTCTTCCAGGACAACGATGTACAATCATCCGGACCCAACACTAGGCGGCGATCTATGCATAGATATGAATGTCAGCAGCCCTACATGCCAAGAACAGATGCATGCTGGTAAGTAGCATATTCCTCCTGCATCTTCAAAGATGCAAACTAGCTAACTAGCTAACTAACTATACTCTTCAATAAGACTACACCTCGCTGCTATAGCAGCATACCTTCAAAACAGGCAACACCTTTCACTGTTTAGAGTCCCAGCAATCAATGCCTTTATGGAGGGTCTTAAAAGGGTGATTCCTCCAAGACACCCACCTTCCCCAGTCTGGAACCTAAAGGTAGTACTTACCAGACTTATGGGACCTCCTTTCGAGCCTCTACATTCATGCGAACTGCAATTTCTAACGTGGAAGGTGGCATTCTTAATTGCCATTACCTCACTCAGGCGAGTTAGCGAGTTACAAGCACTAACAATTCAAGAACCCTTCATGCAAGTACATGCTAACAGGGTAGTTCTTAGAACAAACCCTAAATTTATGCCAAAAGTCATATCCAATTTCCATATTAATCAATCAATAGAACTGCCAGTGTTCTTCCAAAATCCACAGTCAGCTGAAAGAGCCCTACACACACTGGCTGTAAAGAGAGCTCTGCTTTATTATGTGGACAGAACGAAATCATTTAGGAAAACAAAGCAATTATTTGTTGCTTTTTCACCACAACATAAAGGAAATCTCATATCAAAGTCAGGAATAGCCAGATGGATAGTTAAATGCATTAAAATATGTTATCAAAAAGCTAAACCCACTTTTAACTGTCCCCCCAAGAGCACACACTCCGCGAAAAATGGGGGCATCCATGGCTTTCTTAGGAAATATTCCTCTTGAAGACATATGTAGAGCAGCCACATGGACTACCATACACACTTTCACAAAACACTAATGTGTAATCGTGCAAGCAAAGCAGCAAGCTGCTGTAGGCCAGGCTGTCCTCAAAACCCTCTTTAAAACTGCGGCAGCTGGCACAGGTAACCAGCGCTAGAGGAGATACTGCTATACAGTCTATGCACAGATATGAATTCAGCAGCCCACATGCCTCGAACGGAATATGCTACTTACCAGTATGCATCTGTATGTAGGGCTGCTGACATTCATATCGCCCGCCCTCCTCCCCGGTGCCTGTCGCAGCTGCAGCATTATCTTTTGCATGGCCATCTCTTACGTTACTATCTCCATCTCTGCCTCAATGGCGAAAAACAATCGGAGGATGGAGAAGATGCCCACATGCACTGTAGTCCAGGGGAGGAGTCACCTATCGCGTGATACTTCGAAGACACTTCCAGGACAACAAGGTGCAATCATCCGGACCCAACACTAGGCGGCGATCTATGCACAGATATGAATGTCAGCAGCCCTACATGCCAAGAACAGATGCATACTGGTAAGTAGCATATTCCTAATGTCACATAAAACCACTACCACACTTCCAATACTTAATGGAGTGGTAAGACACGCACCAGAAATATTTAAAGACTCAGTCAGGGTCAGGGTAATTAACCCCAGATTGGATAAGAAATATAAAGCGGCTCCCTCTGATCCTGCATACATTAAGGGGCAGTTGCCACTAGACTCTCTGGTAGTGTCAAATGCGAGAAAAAGAGCCAACTCTCAAACAAAAGGGGATGCTTCACCCCTGACAAAGAATCAAAGCTTTTAGATGCTTCAGGGAAACGCACACTATCACAAGCTGCCAATATATGAAGGATTGCTAACACTCAAGCTCTGTTAGCAAGATATGACAGAGTTCATTATGATGAGCTTGAGTCACTCATGCAACACCTGCCAGAACAATATAAGGCTAGGGCTGCTGATTTAATAGAAGAAGGAAAGGTTATAACTAATACCTCCATAAGATGCGCGCTAGACACTGCAGACACAGCATCTAGAGCAGTAAATACAGGGGTACTGTTGCGTAGGCATGCATGGCTAAGAATCTCTGGCTTCAAACCTGAAGTACAAGCCAGTATATTAAACCAGCAATTTGACCAACATCATCTGTGATCCTAGTGGATGAGAAGCTCACCCAACTAAAGAAAGATAACGAGACTGCAAGATCCATGGGGGCATTGCAGTTCAGAGGATCAAAGAGGGGCACCCCATCACGAAGACCTAATGGGAGGGGTGGAAACCAGCCAGGAACATCGCACCAGGCGTTCCAGCAGTCCCACCAGGTCGACACCCAGACACAGAAAGGGAAACAAAAGCAATAATGGCAGTACCAACAAAGAGGCCAGTCCTTTCGCGGGAGAGGGAATGGACGTGGACAGAATAGAAGAGGGGGGACAACAACCCACCTCTAAGTGACTTGGTCACGCTGCATGTGCCCACCCATGCAAAAACTCCCAGGGTGGAGCACGGATAGAACAACAAGGAGTTACGCGAGCTAAACATCTGTGAACATGTAACACCAGTGGGAGGAAGACTAAACCTTTTCTTCCAGGAGTGGAAGAAAATAACAGAGAGAGAACAGAGGGAGTATTGGGGCGTCCCGGGCGACATTCGGTGTACTCGCATCATACATTGGCGTGCCACCGTTACTTGTAGGGGGTAAGTACGCCGCGGCTTGGTACCGGGGAGGACATGACGAGTAAGTTCCGGAGTGGGAACCCTGCCTGTCTGGGTGTGCATCTCATCTGTGCGTCGGCCCGCCGTCCAGTAAGATAGCCATTGAAGTTGTGCCGCTAAAAAATAGGACTCGAAGGATGGGGCTCCTAGGCTTCCCTGAGTGGTAGGCAATTGTAGTGTCTTGAGTGCTATTCTGTGTCTGCTCGACCCCCAAATTAATGTTCCAAGAAGGGAGTTAAGGTCGCAAAAGAAGGGTTCGGGTGGGATCACCAGTAGGTTTGTGAAGTGGTACAATAGCCGGGGCAGCATTATCATTTTAGCCAAAGCCACTAGACCAATCGGGGCCAACAGGAGTCTGTTCCAGAATCCGACGCTGACCTAAAAGTGCCCTGCAATGGTTGCCCTCAAAGATATCGGCTGGGGAATGGTAAAGACGTATCCCGAGATACCGGGGAGCTTCCGTACTCCAGGACACCCTCTGAGTTCCCATCCAAATGTCGCGAGGAGGTAAATTCGGATGGAAGGGGTATACCGTGGATTTGTCCCAGTTTACTTTGAGGCCGGAGGCGTCCGCGAATTCGGTGAGCGTCGCCCATATAGGTGTCAGGTCATCTGTAATGTCCCGTATATATATGAAGAGATCGTCGGCTTACATGGAGACGCTATGAGTGGCGTCCGCGATAGGGATGCCCCAGTGTATGCCCTCCTATCGTAGTCTTATAGCTAGTGGTTCGACCGCAAGGGTGAAAAGGAGGGGCGAGAGGGGGCAGCCTTGCCTCGTGCCCTTTCGTACCTCGAATTCCGTGGAAATGCGTCTCCCTAATCGGACCCGTGTGGTGAGTCCTGTGTATAGAAGTCGCATGTATGCCAGAAGGACGGGGCCGATGTTTATACGGTGTAAGACGGAGAATAGATACTGCCAGGTGAGGGTGTCGAAAGCCTTCTCAAGGTCCAGGATGAGACAGGCTGCGCGGGGGTTTGTGTCTTTCACCTGATCCTGCACGTGGAAGATGCGACGTATGTTCTGGGATGTGTTTCTGCCGGGTACGAACCCGCATTGGTCCGGGTGAACCAGGGGGCGTATTATTTGTATATATCTGTCGGCCAATATTTTCCCAAGAATTTTACAGTCGGTGGAGAGGTGTGTGATGGGACGATACGATTCCATGAGTTGTGGGTGTCGATGCAGCTTCAAGAAGGTTACAATTATAGATTCCCTAAGGGATTTGGGTAATACCTCTTGTTCGAGGGCCAGGACCAATAGGGAGGAAAAGGTCGTGTAATATTTCAGCAGGAGTCTGTCCAATCCAGGTGCCTTGTTACGGGCCAGGGCATGCAGTGCTTGGGTAATATCAGTGGACACTATCGCTGTGTCTAATGCTAGCTTATCTGATTTCGTGATTGTAGGCAGCGTTAGAGGATCGAGGAAATGGTCTATTAGAGACTGTGAGGGTGGGGTCGGAGTGCTGTATACCTTCTCATAATATTGTTGGAAAGCCAAAAGGATCTCGTCCTGGGAGCGCACCAGGGTGCCTCCAAGGTTAATAATTTCAGTGACCGGTTTAATGTCTGTGTCCTGCCGTGCCAGACATGCGAGCATCGTGCCCGTTTTATCCCTTTCTTTATGCATCCGGGTGGCATAAGCCCTGAAATTATACCTACGAAGGTCACTGCAGGCCGCTTGGTAATCTGTTTTGGCCTTGGCCGAAAGTGTCACCCGTTCCTCGGATAGGTCTTCTTGTTTAGTGGTTGTGGCGAGGTGCTGCTCCGCTTTTGCGAATGCCTGCTCTAATGTCCGTTGAACCCCTGTTATTTGCTTAATACACACTCCACGGGCCGCTACTTTGAACGCGTCCCATTCCACTAACACCGATGAAGCCGTGCCTGCATTGTGGGTGAAGAAGTCTTGTATGCTTTGCGCTTGGTCATGCTTAAATACCTGATCTGTTAGGCAGTCTTGGGGTAGACGCCAGGTAGTGATAGAGGGGTGTGGGGGTCTCCACCTTAGTCA
This sequence comes from Lissotriton helveticus, assembly GCF_964261635.1. NCBI lineage: Eukaryota > Metazoa > Chordata > Amphibia > Caudata > Salamandridae > Lissotriton > Lissotriton helveticus. The sequence goes on along the minus strand of NC_136059.1, from coordinate 317,000,460 downwards.
TAGTATATGAGCATCATGGTCCGATACGATCCTGCCCATATAGTCTGGACAAAACCTTGGGGAGAATCGGCGCGGAGCAGAGGAATCTGTCTAGGTTATGTGGGATGGAGTGAAATTAATAAATTCGGGAATGCGGGTGATGGAGTCGCCATGCATCTGTGAGGGCCCAGTGTGTGGTCCAAGCCCGACATTTCTCAGTTTGCTTGGGGGCAGGGGAGCGCAAGGGTGGGGGGTGTGAGCGGTCTAGGGCAATGTCCAGTGTACAATTGTAATCCCCGCCCAAGATCAAGGGGACAGCGGTAAATTGAGCTAGGATCCCCGTAAGATGGTCCCAAAATGTGTCCTGTTCCAGGTTGGGAGCGTAAATGCTACCTAAGAGGACCGCTTAGCCATCTAGGAGCCCCTCTAGTAAGGCGTATCTGCCTTCTTTGTCCACTACCCGTCTGAGTTCCTGGAAAGGAGTCCCTGGCCTAACCCAGATCAGGGCGCCGCGTGCATATGCCGAATAGGTCGTAGCACAGACTGTGCCACGCCATTTAGCTTGCAGTTTGCCTGCTTCAGTGCTAGTGAGGTGTGATTCCTGGAGGAACGCGATCCTGGCGTTTTGGCGTTCAATATATGAGTATGTGGTGTAGTGCTTCCTCGGTGTATGTAGGCCCCTGACATTGAGCGTGAGGATACTAATGTTGTGGGAAAAATACCGGATTGGTTGAGATGGAACGGTGAAATGACTTTCGGCAGAAACTTTGGATTTGTCTTGAGAACCACTTTATTATGATAAATATAAAATGTAAATGTAAATCCAGTACTTGTATAGCGCACGAATCACCCCCGAAGGGGTATCTCGGCGCTGGGGGCCTTTGGGAAGATTAAGCGAGCTATTGCCCAGAGGTGCATGGTGCTGGGCAGACAACACTTATCTAAGTGCAGTGATGCCATTAAGAGTATATGCTGCTGGGAAGTTGTCATTACGAACTCCACAGCACCATAATGGCTATACTGAAGACTGACAAGTTTGGTACCAAACTTCTCAGCATATTAAACCCGCACTGATACCAGTGTGGGATTTAATGTAAAATGCACCAGTGGGCATCTTAGAGATGCCCCCTGAAAACCTAACCTACAATCCACATCTGGCCTTAGTCGCTGCAGAGGCTGCCACACAGCAGACAAGTTGTTGGACCCCTGGGTGGAGAGCCCCCCGCTCTCCTGGGCCTGCAACAATGCATATCCTGGGCAAGGTGCTAGGTCTCCTCCCCCAGGATGGGCGGGGGGGGGGGGGGGGGGGCTTCAAAGGCACTTTAAAGAGTAAGGACACACCTGGCTTTAACCTCTGTTATACCTCTGGGGTTTGTGAACTCTATACACACTGTACCTTATTCTGGTCCTGTATATATAGAGCCACTTTCCCACAGGGTAGCAGTGATTAACCCCTTCGACGCTCAGGACGAGCTCAGCTTATCATGAGGTACGCCTCTCGTACGCTCATGACGAGCTGAGCTCGTCATGATCCACGGGTTTTTAAAAAAGTCAGCGCACAGCGGGGAAAATGCGCCCCACGCATGGAGTTAAAGCCTTTATAGAAGGACTAAAAAGTGTAATACCACCAAGAGCTCCACCTGCACCAGTATGGAACTTGAAAATAGTCCTTACAAGGCTAATGGGTCCACCTTTTGAACCAATGCACAAGTGTCAGCTACAGTTTCTGTCATGGAAGGTTGCTTTTCTTATTGCAATCACTTCCTTAAAGAGAGTTGGTAACTCCAGGCATTAATTATACAAGAGCCTTTCTTTTAACTTCACAAAGACAAAGTGTTTCTTCAAACCAATCCCAAATTTCTTCCGAGAGTGGTTTTTGCTTTTCACATCAATTTATCAGTTGAGTTACCAGTGTCCTTTCCTCAACCTGATTCTGTAGCAGAACGAGTTCTACACGCACTAGATGTTAGAGCTCTACTATAATATGTGGAAAGAAGAAAAGGTTTTCGTAAGACAAAACAGCTTTGTTGCTTTTCTTGCCACCACACAAAGGCAATCCCATTTCAAAATCAGGCATTGCAAGATGGATTGTGAAATGTATCCAAACATGTTCTGTGAAAGTGAAAAGAACCTTGACAATACACCCAAGAGCTCATGCCACCCGCAAAATAGGTGCTGCTATGGCATTCTTAGGGAATATTCCCCTAGCTGACTTCTGTAAAGCAGCAACATTGCCTACTCCGCACACATTAACCAAACACTATTGTGTAGATGTTTTAGCTTGCTGCCTCGCTTTTAGCGAGGCAGCAAGCTAATGTAGGCCAAGCAGTACTTAAAACGCTTTTTCAAACAACTGTAATAGCTACAGGTTAGTCACCGTTTTGGGAGTTTACTGTTGTATAGTCTATGGCTGCAAAGAATGTGATCTACAGCTCACATGCCTCGACTGGATAATGTTACTTACCCATTAAGCATCTGTTCTTGGCAAGTAGAGCTGCAGAATCCCAGATTCCCATGCACCCACCCGCCTACCCGGGTACCTATGGTCGTTGCTGTTTCTTACTTTACATTTACATTTAAACGCGTAGACTTCTCTATTCTACCTTTACTAACTCCATTCTCACCATCTGCGGGGAAAACAATCTAACAATGGAGTCGATGCCCATGCGCACTATCACCGAAAGGAGGAGGCACATACCTCGTGACTGTAAAGACTTCTTCAAAGAAAAACTACTTGGAAACATCCGGACCCAACACTAGATGGTGTCATGTCCTTTAGATTAGTTCTATCATGTACATACCGATTACATACATTGCGTCCCATCCACTCAACATAAGTATTACACAGGTGACCTTTTAACTGGTAGCTTACTTCTGTCTCTCCGACATCAGGCTCTTGGTACCATGTACCATATCTTAATCCCTGTACTTGACGTACACAAACATGTCCCCAGGCACAGTAGATTTATTCTGTACAAGGGTCACCACTTTTTTCATTCATTGCCAACAGCCAGCTATATATGACCATGTTTGTTTAGAAAATGATTGGAAGTGGATTAGCGCATGTTTTCAAAACATATCGATTCTAGAAAAACCCCGGAGTGACTACTTTAGCATAAGACTCTCACTCCCCCTTACGAGGCAGAGGAGAATTCCTTCCACACTGGACCGAGAGACTGCAGGCTGATCCTTAGACAGGCAGAGACCTGACTTCGCTTGCGAGGTGCCATCCTTGCAATCAGGTGAGGGGTTAGCACTTCCTCGGGGAATTCTTGGCTCCATTAGGACATATCTGATCTCTTACACAGACATGCTTCACCTACACCTCTAGGCTAGACACGGTTGGGTAGTATACGCATAGTAGGAGTATGCCAATGTTATTGTTTTATGTAATATGCTTTTATCAGGGATGTGAAATTCCTATAATTCAACGCCCGGGGCCTATTGTGTGGGTTCAAGGGCATCAAGTTTTCATGTATATTTTGTCCTTGGGACAAGTAGACCCAACCCCCAGCAGCACAAACCCTTTGGCTGCCAGTTTACAGTACCACATTATGACTCACATTGACATATTGCCTACAGTTAAAGTAATATTTGTGTCCATGTGTTAATGCTGATCAAACTGGTATTTATGGTTCATTAATGCAAAGCCTTTATTGTTAGGGTGAGTGCTCGAAGCAAATGTTGTAAGTTCAGAATGCACTACTGACAGTGGTTCCAGTATAAGAACGTATACACACGTTTTCAATGTTTAACAATATGAGGCTATGTATAATACTCCCAGAATGTGCTCTGATAAGATGAAAATATTTGCAGAAGCTTGAAAGCAAGATTGAGGATTCTTAGCTTTCAAAATAAAATGTTCCCAAAAAAAATCCTTAACATTTAGCTAAACTACTTTAAAATGTTAGGTGCCATTTCTTTGCAGCATCATTTACTAAAATGTGTTGCTGTATGCTAGTATTTCCCCAAAAATATTCACAATGAAAAATCAGTGTAACCAGTTTTTAATACGATTATGGTAAACATAAAAATAAACAAGCATTGGTAAAGGCAGTAATTGTTGGGTAGTCTTTTGGTTTTGTGAATGTGCGACTTGTTCTGGCATGGTATTGGTAAAATCTTGTTGGTGTGGGAGCTGCCGGACCTCACCATTATAACCAACATTGGCAAAAGCAAAAATTGTTTTTGTTCTCAAAAAGCACACATTGCCACAGTAGTTCTTGGTAGTGAACAAAACGACTGTGTCGATATGCACCGTGTGAAATAACTAAAGGCTGTCACTCACCGTGAAGCTAGCCGATAGTGAGAGAGAGAGAATTTTAATAAACACAAAACGTCATGGTTAACGCCGGACCAAATTAGGGGCCCAATTATTAAATAAAGTCTTGAAAGTGCACCCATGTCCTTGCATTAAGTGCTGATATACGGTTTTCGTGAATTCACAAGACTTTACAGAAGTAGGCCAGGAAATAGTACTCCTAGAAAATATTTTAGCATGAGCAAATATGCAGGTGTAGATTTGCTCATGCAAGTGTTTGCAAGTTCACTTTTCCTCCTTGGGCTTTGTTCCCAACCCTGGAAGAAGTTTTGTCTGCCATTGTTTGGAGTACATTTCCAACCTTTGTCCGTATAGGAAAAGGTAAGAGAAGAGTTGGTAAAAACCCTTAAAACATGCAAGTTAGTAGGTTTGCGCAGACTTGAAAGGGCATTCCACCCTGCAACTATTGCTTACAATTTCATTCAGACCCAGTATGTAGATCTGCGGGAACGTGGCACCTTAAGGGAAATGCTAGTATTCAACCCCTAGTAAGGAAGGAGCCCTGGCATAATCAGAGAGGCAATTTCAGAGCTCTTATACAATGAGATTTCTGCCATAATTTGTCGCCGCATTACATGGGACAAAAGGGATAAGTGGATTTTGTTACAGGACAAGTAGATTTTTAAAGCAACCTGCCCCATAGTCAAGTGGATATTTTATTAAATTCCACACCCCTGCTTTTTTCATTTTATTAGCACTATGATAGAAATGTATCTACTTTTACGATATTGGTACTAACGATTACCTTTGTCTGCTCTTGTCTTTTGATTGTCAAAGCCAACATGTTTCATACTAGACTGATGTGAGAAAGCGGCTCTATATATACTGGACAATCAGGCAGTACAGTGTGTATAGAGTCCACAAACCCCAAAGGTATAACAAGAGGTTAAAGTCAGAACTGACCTTACTCTCCAAAGTGGTAGCTTGGTCGAGCTGTAAGGCAGTACCAGAAGACAGTGTAAAGCATGTGTTGTACACACTCAGTCCAAAAACACAAAATAAAAGAAATAAAAATTAAAAAAAAGTACACAGTCAGCAAAAGGTTTCACACATTCAAGAACTAAACTGCCACAGCATTCCCGGAGTAATGTGTCATGTGAATGCTTTTGTGTGTGCGTCTGTGTGTGTATGAGGGGGTGTGCGCGGACGCGTGTGTGCGCGCCTGTGCGTGTATGAAACTGTTCACATTTTTTTGTGCTTGTGCGTGTGATGGTGTGGACATGTACTTGGGTGTTTTTGTACTAGAGCATGTGATTCTATGTGTGCTTGTGTTTGTGCGCGCAGATGTTTCTGTATGTGTGCCTATGTCTATGCGTGTGATGATGTGTGCATGTACTTGAGTGTTTTTGTACTAGAGCATGGAATTGTATGTTTGCTTGTGCGTGTGGATGTTTCTGTATGTGTGCTTGTGTGCGCCCTCTGTTCGCGTATGAGAGTGTGTGCGCACATTTGTGTGCTTGTGCATGTCTGCATGTGATGGTGTGTGTGTATGCATGTACTTGTTTGTACGGCCTTGGGTATTTTTGTTCCAGAGCTTGTGATTGTATGTGTGCTTGTGTTTTGGTAATCTCGGTTTGTGTGCTTGTGTGTGTGTGAGTGCATTTGTGTGTGCTTGTGCATGTCTGTGCATGTGATGGTGTTTGCGTGTGCATGTTCTTGGATGTTTTTGTACTAAAGCATGGGATTTTATGTGTGCTTGTGTTTTTGGATGTTTCTGTATATATGCTTGTGTGCGTGCGTCAGTGCGCATATGAGAGTGTGCGCTCACATTTGTGTGTGCTTGTGCATTTCTGCGCGTGTGATGGTGTGTCCACGCTGGATTTGTTACTGTCCGGCGGCCGCTGTCCTGTATATTGACTCAAACAGCCAGATGCCTGACCGTAGGATGGCCACCAGTGTAGAATACAGTCCCCTGCCTGACCCCAAGATGGCTTCCATAGTGGTTTCCTCCACGTTGTTTTACGTCCCTGGGACAACAATTGGACATTGACCAGACCTTGAACCTATCCCCTAACCTGCTTACACATCAGGACTTGGAACCTACGGAACTTACCCTAGACTGTGGAGACCAAGCGATTTGGCTGATGCCCGGTGGAGCTACCATATAGCTAAAGAGGAGATGGGTTGTGGACTCCCCGTCGTCAACTACCCAGCCGGACCTTGGGCAGATTTTCCCCTCGTCTCTATGTTCTATCTTTCTCCTACCCCATACCCTTACCCCTCCTTGCTCCATTCACCTTGTCCCCTATGTTCTTTAAATGCTTTTCTTGATACTTATGTAACTTGCAACATTATTGTTCCTCATGTAAAGCGCTCTGATTCCTCAGGTCTAGCCAGCGCTATATAATAACTCATTAATTAAATATGTTCCCATTTAGCACTCTTTCTCTCTTTGTCTACTTCCCTAGCTCCTATCACCTCTCCCCTGAATCTCTCACCTTGCCTGCTAGTATGCCTAGCCCCCTGTACTCTGTGACCTTAGACTAAGTACTCCTTCTCCCCTTGTTGGGGGAAAGATCCAATATTTATACTCTGGAGTCTCAGCGAACCCGCTGAGAGAGTCCACTGTGCCTAGGGAGCCACTCAAAGCTGAGCTATGGTATGGCACCCCTTGCCAAAGCACTCCCTCTCTCATTTTTGGGGAGGGATCCAGTATGTAGGCCTTGGAGTCTCAGAGACCCCTCTGAGAGAGTCCACTGCGTAAAGGGAGCATCCCGCAACAGAGCTAGGGAAGCTATACCGCTTCCCCTGGGATCACAGCTTACTGGACTTTTGACGTTGCTTTGACTCGTCTACCGGTTTGTGTCCCCGTTCGCCCTTCCCCTCCTCTTTCCATGCAGTATCCTTCACCCTCCCCTTCCCCTTTCCCGCCTTCATTACCTGTCTACTTCCCAGCTTCTACCCCATCCCTTGAATCTTTCCCCTTGCCTGCTTTTCCCCTTACGTATATGTGCTTATTGTTTAATCTCAACCTTACTAGTAACTGTGTTGCCATACTCTAATAACTGTGGAACCTTTGTAACAATGTAACCTGTAACTATGATCTGATGCTCATTTAAAGCGCTCTGATACCTCCGGGTCTAGCCAGCGCTATATAAAACCTTTAAAATAAATAAAATAAAATAAATAAAAATTATATCCTCAGATATAGTTGTTTTATTTTTAGAACCAATAGTTATAAAATATACTTTTCGAGGTACGAGTACTCTCATGTAAATACTTTGCAGAGGAGCAATAAGTTTGTACACAAAATAATTACAGGATAGCTAATAAGCAATACAGTTCTGAAACACACTCTAGCATTGAGCTCAATGGGTTTTTCATAGGAAAGTACAGTTGATTACGTTATGGATTACGTTGGTAGCTCCAGGACTAGATCTTAGATTCAGTCCTTGGGTCTAAGCTGAAACCAGATTAGCAAAAACGTTTTAGTTACTGTGATGAATTTTCCTGAATATAAAGCGGTTTTAAAAGTTCACACTTAGAAACTTTTCAAGATGATTATGACAATGTTATCCAATGAGAGGAAATTCAGGTTACAGGTAAAGTACGATCGCGTTACTTTTGTAACCCAGCACTAGTCTCCTAGGGCCAGCACTGTGGGCTTAACTCAAAACAGGTAGGTAATTGCGTTTCAGTATATCGTACGATTTTTAAAGAATATTTGCAGTTTTCAAAGGGAGACAGAAGAAATTTCATAGAAAAACAGACAATGGGTTCCTATGGAGAAAATACAGGTTACTAGTAAACCCGCTAGGGATTACTTTTGCGGTTCAGTACTGGGCTGTAAGGTTCAGTACTGGCTTATCCCCTGATCACAGGTGAGTATTTTCAAATTCGGATTTGAAAGTTTTCAAAACTTCACACTTTTCGAGTCAAAATGGGTCAATGTTATCCAATGGCAGGTAAGTGAATTACCGGTTTCCAGGTGAGTACTTTATTGGTGGAGTTAGGGTTCTGGGCGTAGACTCTGGGGTCCCCCAGGGTCAGGTGAGGACAGTTCAGTCCCAGAGGCACAGGGGCAGCCCGGTGCAGTGGTGGGTAGGCCCAATGTTATCCAATGAGGGAAAGGGGGCCTTCGGTTGGTGGCTGCTGGCTAGCAGGCCACGCGGCTCTGGGAGCTGGGCTCCTGGTCACTTGCTCTGGGCAAGGGATGAAGTAGGATAGGGAAAAGAGGTCACAGCCAGCGGCACTCGGGCGGCTGGGTGCAGGGTGCTTTTGAGCCGTCGGGCGCTCAATATTATCCAATGAGGATCTTGAAAAAGGAACAAAGGCTGCAGGCTCGGGACGGTGACTCTCCAGGGGCGACCAGCACTTCGAGAGGTAAGTTAAGATCTTGGAGCACAGGTAGGTACCCCAAAGGGAGGCACAGGGGGCCACGGGGCGCCGGGTGCAGGGGTGTCTTCGGGGGTCGGAAAAGCTTACCCTCGGCTGGTCGCGGTTGGGGTGGCCCCTGGTTCTGAGTCTGCAGGCATCGGCTGGTTCGTCGAGGAGGGTCTTTGGGCAGTGGACATCGAGTCCCAGTCGCCGGGGAGACGTCCTCGTGGTCTTGGTTCGGGTTGGCCCTGCCCGGGCTCGGCTGGTGCAGAGTGGTCTGGTCCTTCCTGGTGAGCACCAGGTGGGTTGTTGCAGCAGAGCCTCTGCTGATGGGAGTCCCAATCTTCGAGAGGGTCAAGGCAGGCAGGTCGTTTGGGTGTCCCAAGGTTGCTGTCCGCGGAGGTCGCAGGGATTAGGCAGGAGCAGGTTCCAGGCTCAACAGGCCGGTAGGGCTGGGGCCAAGTCAGTTGTTTTTGTCCTGTTGTTAGCAGCTGCGCAGCGTGTCTTCTTCTTCTTGATCTTCTTTCTTCTTTTGATATCGGGATCTCAGGAAGGAAGGTTCAGGGAGACCCTAAATACTACATTTAGATTTGTTACAGGTAGGGCAGGGTCAGGGACAAATGGGTCCCTGTCCTGGGGTGAGGACACCCCCTAGCCTGCTCCTCTCCTGTGGGAGGGGGTTAGGAGCCTAGCTGGGATTGGGCAGGACTCCCCATCTACAAGATGGCCGGAGCCCGGGGTCGTGCTTCACCTTGCCTCCTGCACCTGAGGGGTGGAGTTGGCACAGGTTGGCACACCCCACTTCCTGGCGTAGTTTTTCCTGCCAGTCTTCCCGCCAGAGTGGAGTTAGGACTGGTGGGGGGCTGGTTGCTGGGTACAGCAAATGGTCTGGAGAAGCTCTCAGAGGCGGTATGCCTTTGAAGCTTTCCCCTGTCCATCCTGGGGGAGGAGACATATCGCCTCGCCCAGGATGTGTTTTGTTGCAGGTCCAGCAACATGTCTGCTGTGTGGCAGCCTCTGCAGCCACTCAGCCCAGACGTGAATTGTAGGTTCGGGTTTTGGAGGGCATCTCTGAGATGCCCTCTCGTGCATGTTACATTAAATCCCATACTGGCATCAGTGTGGGTTTAATATGCTGAGAAGTTTGATCCCAAACTTGTCGGTCTTCAGTGTAGCCATTATGGTGCTGTGGAGTTCGTAATAACAACCACCTAGCACCATATACTCTTAAATGGCATCACTGCACTTACAGTGCCCAGGAATGGCCCTTGGTATTTTAGGGGCACAGGGCTCATGAACCTGTGCCCTCACCTCTGGCATAGGGCACCCAGCCATGTCGACTCTTATTTTAGTGCTGTACTTAGGCACTCAGCCTGCAAAGGCAGTGTGTGGGTGCCAGGGTACAGGGCCACTGAGGGTGGCACAATCAGTGCTGCAGCCCTCAGGGGTCTTCTCTGGTCACCATGCCTTGGGTACCAAGGTACCATTTACTAGGGGCTGACAGGCGGCCAGAGATGCCAATTGGGTATTTTGTTTCAGCATAGTTTTTAGGGAAGGAACACAGGCCCTGGGTACCTGATTGGCGGGGACCCAGGGCACACTCAGTCTAAGCACATCAGCAGTTCAGAAAAAATGTGGGGGCATACCAAATCAAGAAAGATGGCACTTTCTCACAACTGACGCTTGACCAATAAATAATTACTGAAACCATTTCAATCGTCATTCTATGTATGTCTGAGAAAAGTATGCACGAGTGACTGAACGAAAGATACCATATTGTTTCCACTATACCTGAGGAATCTAGGTTGTCCTGTTCAGTGGTTGCCAGAAACTATCTACTGCTCTGTAGCTTACAGAGGGGTGATAGTGGCACCGTACAGCTAGCTGGTCTAACGGCTGACTCATCCTGTGGAGTCAGCAGTTAGGTTTGGGGGGAGGGGTCCTAGGAACTACACACCAATGGCAGGAGTATGCAAACCTTGTGAATCTACAGCTCTACATGCCAAGAACAGATGCTTACTGGCTAAGTATCATTGTCCTTCTCTCCATAGACATACATTGACTGTTTGTCCTTAAAAAATGTTCTAAGTGTTGAATTGATTTATATGAAACATCGTTACGTTAAAACGTTACGTTACGTTAATACGTTAAATACCGCGCACGTTCACCAACGGTTTCATGGCGCTCAAAAACTACACTGTGCAAAACTGATTTTACTTACCTTCTTTCTAGGAAATGTCCAGGTGTGATTTCTAGGCATATCACACGGAGTAGAAAAAGTAACTTTAAAAAGTTAACCCGAAAAGTAATTTCGACATTTTGACTTACCTGTATTTCAATCAACTGTATTTAAACCTGCATTCAATTGTAAAACCCTGCATAAAATTTTGCAAAGCATTTATTTCAATCAATCAATGATCACTTTATTTCGGTCAAAAGACTATAAAAGTGCAAATAAAATACATACAAAGCACAATTCATTTTAAAACAATAAATAGTGAGAATTTATTGAACTTACCTGGGCCAGGCTTTGCTTGTTTCTAGAAATAAAATAACTGAAAAATATTTTTATACAAATCAAATTGGTCTGAGTTCAGTCTTTGAGTTTTTGACATTATTTGCTGATTGAGTGTCTACATCAAATGCACTACCCTCTGATAAAGCCTTTCTGCTCGCCCACGCTACCACAAATAGAGAGTAAGGTGCTATCTACTTTTACCTCTGCTTACCTGTGGGGTCCACTGGACTCTGTGCACTCTATACCTCATTTTGGTATAGTATCAACAGAGCCAGCTTTCTCCACTATAGTTGGAGTCTCCAGTCCGACACCTAAGGTCCAGGGTTACCTTCACCTAAGTGTGAAGGAGCTCATGAACGAAGTGTAACTTTCAGGATAAAGGTAATTTTATTTATCCTTTGATCTCTGGTGTTGGTATCCAAAATGTACAATCATAATTCTGGTGGTGTGTGTATGAGATAATAATCATTTTCAATGTAAAGAAATATTGCAGAATCTCAATTGTAAGTTAAAATGTATATTGTCTGAAGAATTCATCTGTCTAGTAAACGTTTTGAACATCCTTACCTTACTGATATTTTGACTGTTAGACATTCATTTGCCACAAGTTTCCTACGCTTTCTATAATTTAACTGTTTTCGTTCTACTAGGTAATAAGCCCAGAGAAGTATGAAATTAAATGTGATGTACCAGAAGCAGCAATCCTTCTCAGCTCTTGTGTTGAACCAAAAATGCAAGTTATCATCACGCTGACATCTCCGGTCATTAGGGAAGAGAACATGAAGGATGGAGGTTGGGAAAATACTAGCGCAATGTTCATTTTTGTTTGGTTATACCAGTTTTAAGATTGAGTCCTGAAAGTCAACATGCTGGCACAATATCTCTTTACTCTGCTTCCTTATTTGATGCAAAGTACACACTATCAGTCAGTTTGTTTCATTTGAATGTTCTTTTTTCTTTTCATCTAAATGGGCATCATTTTTTCCAACACGCCAAGTGCAGTTATTTAGAAAACCAAAGAGGAAATATATAACAAATATCCGCAGGTATATTTTACAAATACAGCTACACTCTGGAAAGATAAAACTGCTACTTTGAAGTTAATAATTGGTTTTCTAGGTAACTTAACTTGTGGAAAGTATAAAACATTGTAGGGGCTTTTATATGGAACTACGTTTGAAAACATTTGGTTCTCCAAGGTTGCTTCCCACTCATATGTCCTCTACTGACAAAACGAGAGTGACCCTTTCTAATTTTCTGTTAATAAATTAAGTATTCTCTCGGAGGAGTACACGATAAATACATGCCTAGTTATTGAAATAGACGTGGAGCATTTCGGTCTGTTTGCATCTACATAATGCAATGATTATAGTGCCAGCAGGGTTGCTCTAGGGTCTAGTCTGCAATACGTTGCACACCTTTAAATCAGTGACCGCATGATCAATGTCTACGGTATGTCTGGTGTATGGGTCAGACAAAGGTACTTTGTTTCCATACATACTATTTTCTTGGCTGGAATTAGTACATTGATTTGACTGGCCTAAAGTAGGTAGGTCATTTTAACTACCACATATTTTTCTAAGTGATGTGTTTAGGATAAAAACGATAAATCTCATGTCTGGAATAGCACCATGTAGTAAATCTAATGTTGCCTATCAAATGATTTTAATATGTCGTCCATGTGTGAAATGGAAACATTTCATTAGTATATCAATTGGCTTTTATTGTTTAATTTCTTCCTGAAAGTCAGAAGTGTTTCCTTGCATCCTACACTTTGACAAGAGAGATGTATTGTTTTGGGGGTATGGTCCCTTTACAGAAGCTATTGGGGGTCTGTATTTGAGTGGCTAAATTGCCCTAAAATTTAAAGGTGGTGTGACTCATTTAAAAACAACTTCAGAATCCATAGCAATTATACTGGTTCTGAATGAAATTGTCGCCTGACTTTCACAAGAAACACATTCTTGTAGATGTTCTAGTGTATATATGTATTTAAATATATAAACTGAACGTCATACCCACCAAATGGAAACAAGTGTGTTTTTCTCTGACCCTAAAATAATTTGGAGTCCTTGATTTGAGAACTCCCCTTAGGGAAAGTAGGAACGAGTGTATAGCCATCGCTCTAAAGACACGGAGCTATAAAATGGTTGTGCAGGAAAGATACTTGCTGAAGCCAATCATTTTGTTGAACATCTTAACTGCAAATTATTGTACCAAACTCTACCTTCAGCTTCTTGGTGAAAAATAGTGTTACTTTTCTCACAGTTTAACAAATATGTATGTATTTCTCTTGCTGCAGTTCCTAATGCTCTGTGTCTTATTATTTACGGTCTACACCTGCCTTTGGGGGAGTCATGTTTTTTTTCTTTTTAATTTTAGGTTGTTTAGGAAGGCTTTGCTTGAAAATTTGGTGCAGTAAAAATAACATATTTATAGCATCTAGTAGAACTTGGCTGTAATACTCGATTGAATGAATGGTTCCAAGTTCAGAACAAAAACCGAGAGCTTTAAAAAACAAACTGTGATCTAATGAAATTCTGAAATCATTGCTAGCACAGTAGTTTTGCTCTGCAATATTGTGCATTTGACAGACACTGACGTTTCTCAATTAACATGGAATTTGCTATGTTCAAAGTGCTTTAACCCTTGCTAGGGAATGACGTTTCTCCCAGCAAGACAAATGTGTGTTGTTTATTTTTTTTATTTTATCCATAGCGTCTCACCACCTGTTCAAAGCCTTCTGGTAGAGTGATTTGAATCCTGTCAGGGACTGCTGCCAAGACATCGGAAGGATTTTTGACCAGGGTTTTCAAAAGCTCATTGTCACACCTGCCATATTGGTTTAGGAGGGGTTTTGGTTGCATAGTCCTAGCATTTGCTGTCCCTTTTCCCCCTTTAATTTTGTCTGTCTCTTTTTCTTCTAGATTTCAGCTGTTTTCACACTAGCTTGATAAAAGTTAACTGGATAATCTAGCGATTGTCTGATTGTAGATGCGGAACTCCATATACCTGTTAACTTTTTATCTACAAAGTGTGAATACAGCGTATCTTTCAACTAGTGATTAACCCCTTATATACTGATTATTTTACTTAACAGTTAAGTAGGGCAATCGATTCTGCATATGTTGTGTAAAATTTCGTTTTATTTTAGGGTATAGGTATTTAGGTTATGTATTTGGTTTCAGTCGGGTAGCTTTTAAGGGGTTAATCCACAAATTCAAAAGGGTGCAAAAATCCACAGCTCAAATTTTACTGTCTTTTCTCTCAAAAAAAAATCTTATTGAACAAAGTTTTGCAAAGAATTGCAATAGGTGTCGTGGCATTTCAATACCATGTGGTGGATGCAGTGTGGATACACATTTCAGTACTTTGATTGCTCTTTACATGCATTTTAAACACCTTTGTAGTGTCCTGTTAGTTGTTTGGAAAAACTCAATCTAATTCGAGGAAAGCCGCTCTGGCGTGGTTACTTATTGGTAGTGCAGGACTTCACAGAAATCACGTTATAGTGCCTTCTTTGCCTGCGTTTATAGTGGGTGGGCAGGATTAGGACTTAAGTCTTCAGTTGCCACTGTACAGTGATTGTACTACAATGAGGAACTCTGTTGGGCTGACACCCCAAAACTTTTCCTTTTTGTAGTACATGTAAACATTAAAAAAAATGCACCGCCACCTATTTGCACATTTGTATCCTACCTCACCCAAGTGGATTTTTGTTGGCCCTCTGTCTTGTGTTCTCTGTGCTTGTGCACTATGGCCAACCATCCTTCCTTTTAGATACTTTTGCCATCTTTCATTCCTTGGAGAAATAGTTTCAGCACCTGCTGTACTGTTAAAATGATTTGGATAAAAATTTGTTGTAATGCTCTTGAGCTGCATATCGAGCTCTGGTTGTAATTCAGAGGGACTTTGTTGCACGGAAGTCTTTTTTTGGTCTGCTGTTCGCAAAATGATAAACTAGTAAATGGCATGTGTGACATTGCAGCTGTTTTAGGAAGTGTCTTGCTCACCTGGTCAAACACCCATTCCTCACTGCACTTTGCCAATTCAATCCATTTTAGATGTAACCTCGGGTATGGTGAAAGACCCACCGGACGTCTTGGACAGGCAAAAATGCCTTGACGCTCTGGCTGCTCTACGCCACGCTAAGTGGTTCCAGGTTCGGAACATCATTTTACTTTCTTCTTGTAGCCTTATGAGAGATAAGTTAATTTGCAATATGAATGCTTAATTTACACTCAAGTGTATCGGTGGTAATAATTAAAATTTGAATGACCAAAAACATGTTGACAGTTAAGTTTTGTAGATCTGCTGTAAGCAGCTCGTGCCAATTTGACTTTTTCCTGGTCGTTGAATACATGTTAATTTATAGGCTGGCTCACATTTGATGTCTACCTCATAAAATGTGCTGTGAATCTGTAATGTTCCATAAGGCTGCAGAGTAACTTTGCTTTTATGAATGGAATATGTGTGGACAGCTTTTTGTTGTGCTTCTGATTTCTTTTACTGTTTCTTTCAACAGTGTATAGGGAATGAAAGATAAGATGCAACTGTTTGGTTACGGTGACTTTGTTCTCTGGCAAAGACACTGTGTGAAAACCAAACACCTGTTATCAACCTTTCAGTCTCTATACATTTTTATTATTTTCACCACTTTTTTTCTAATATAGATGGATTTTTTTTCTTTCAATGAAATCCAAGTCAAAGTCGACAAATGATCAAGTAAAAAGATGCTTGTTTATTTTGTATACTTTGACTTTTTACCTGCTTTGGATACTAACACTGGTATACATTGCTGCTGTGGCAGCTTGTGCTTAAATTTTCTCTCATTTGTTTGTTGTATTTGAGCTTCAGTTGAGTAATGGTGTTTTAGCTTTTCAAAGAGTCCTTATTTGGTTTCCATTCTTAATATTAATTGATCTGATTTTGTATTGCACTTAAGGCTAGAGCAAATGGTCTGCAGTCCTGTGTGATTATCATCCGTATTATTCGTGACCTCTGCCTACGGGTTCCAACGTGGTCCGACTTCCCAAGCTGGGTAAGTAAACTTGTTATTGGCCGTTAATTGAACTGTTGCCACAAGCCAGTTTAAAAAGGTAATTCATCTTTTTGTGTTGATAAAACCACTTCCAGCTTCCGCATTTACCAACTAGCTGTATTCACGCTGCCTGATTGAGAACTCAACATGTACCTGGAAGAAATCTCATCTGCAACCCCAGCATCAGTTACCAGCCAGGGGGGCCCTGATCTGGGTAAGGGCGGGGTGCCCTTTCAGTGCATGCGGCAGATAGTTGACCCTGAGGGGAGGTTTGTTGTTTTATCTGGCCGGTTGGATGGCAGAGATATTGAACTGTAAAGCCTATATGCATCTAACACAGAGCAGCCAGCCTTCCTGTTGCAGCTTCCTAGAACTATGGCCTCAGAACTGACTGGATCAATAGTATTGGGGGTAACTTTAATTGTATTACAGATATTGGTCTAGACCATTTGCACCCTTCACTCCCTGACGCTCCTATACATAAACTATCAGAGATGCACCAACAGTGGCAGCAGCGATGGGGACTGGTAGATTCCTGGAGGGCCCAACACCCTGGGGATAGGGATTACTCCTTTTTCTCTGCAATGCACAAGTTCCATGTCTGCTTAGATGCTATACTATGTTCCCCTGATGTGCATGAGGGGGTGCAAACCAGTGAATATCTTACTAGAACAATTTCAGACCATAACCCAGTATTGTTAGGGCTGATGTGGTCTCGCGCATGGCCCAAAATACCTACCTGGTGCTTGCAACCTGAAGCACTGGAGGACCAGGTCTTCCACGTGGCAGTGAGCACCACTATTGGACAATACTACTTAGAAAATGCGACAAGCTTACTTCTAGAGTAGGACGCCTTTAAATCGGTCATCCGGAGGCGTTTTATCTCTGAGATGGTGGGAACACTGAAGGTGCTCTTGCAAGACATACAGGTGATAGATCAACGACTCCGGGAGATTGAGAAGGAAAGGTCTGAAAGAGGAGACAAACAGGGGGAGCTATTGGAAGCTACGGAAGCAATGGCCGCGCAGGTGGAACACCCACGTTGCTTTGATTATAAAAAAATATATATTACTGAAGCCCACACTGAGAGGGACAAATCTGGGGCCCTACTGGCTTGGCTGGCCAACCTGGCTAGGATGAGTACAGTAATATTAGCGCTCAAGGGGCAAAGAGGGAAGACCTGCTACAGACAGCAGGACATAAATTACCTGTTTCTGGATTACTGTACTGATCTGTACAGGAGCAGACTGCCGGACAGACGAGGGCCTAGACAAGTTCATACGAGACGTGGAGCTTCTGGGACTGGAGGAGGAAGGAGCGGACAGCCTAGGTCGAGACATAGAGATAGGCTAGGTGAGATGGGCTATTAACATGGCCAGGGATAAGACACCAGTGACAGATGGGCTGCCGGTAGAATTCTACTCAACACACGTTGAGTTATTAGCTCCTAAGCTGGAAGACCTATACAACTGAGCGAAGCAGGGGCGACATCTTCCTGAATCGACGAGAGAAGCGGTCATCATCCCGCTACTTAAACCGTGGAAGCTGGCATGGGACAGAAAGGCATACCGACCGCTCTCCATACTTAATTTAGATTACAAGATCCTCAGCCGCATCCTGGCCACCCGCCTCCTCCCTCAAATGATGACATTGATACACAGAGACCAGGCGAGCTTCATCACCACCAGAAATACGGCACTGAATGTTCGGCATCTCCTACATGTGTTGGAGGCGGACTCCTATCTGAAGGAAGAGGCGACTGTATTCGATGTAGACATTGAAAAGGCATTTGATAGTCTTGAATGGCCTTATCTATTCCAAGTGATGTGGAAATTCAGACTGGGGGATGAGTTTGTGGGATGGACGGCTCTCCTTTACAAAGAATCCACTGCCAGATTCAAGACGGGAGGGCTGATATCGGACGCCTGTAAAGTTGTCCAGGGACAAGACCGGGATGCCCACTCTCTCCTCTCGTTTACCCTGGCTATGGAGCCGCTGGCAGCTCGTGCTAGAACAGGTCGGCACTATCTGGACTGAAGGTGTCTGGGCAGATGCACCATATTGTACTATATGCAGATGACTTATTGATGATCCTGGCAGACACGAGAGAAGCACTTTGTGGGGCTAAGGAGCTACTGCATACCCTCTGAAGAGTGGCGGGTCTCAGGGTAAACTGGGCGAAGTCGTGCCTCTTCCCTACCAAGATGAATAGAGTCGGCCCTCAAGAGAAAGGAGTGAAGTGAGAGGACCGCTGTTTGACATATCTAGGCACACAAATATACCATGCTCAAGGGAATCTATTAGAGAGCAACATAGGGAGAACTCTAAGGGGAACAAAAAGTAGCTTGGACTTCTGGTGGACCCTCCCATTGTCGGTGGACGGCCGGGTTGCCCTCCTAAAAATGGTGACACTGCAGAAGCTTTTGTATTATTTTGGGACATTACCAGTTGGGTACAGGCTTGACTATTTACCCAACTTAAGACAATGGTCTTGGGGTTCCTATGGGTGACTGGTAGATGAAGAGTAGCGCTTAACACCCTTATGAGCCCAAGATCGGAGGGAGGTTCGAGGCCTATTATCTTGCGGCACAATTACAGTGGCTCACAAGTGGGTCGGAGGACAACTTAGGGGGATATAAAGTCAGGGAGATGGCATCCTGAACCTAAGACTGCTATTACAAGTAATACTGAGGCTCTCCATACGGGACCACACTATTACCTCTGAATTAAAAACAGTGCGCACATGCTGGAATAGGAGTTTGGGAAGAGCACGGATCAAATGCCCTTATGCCCCAGAAATCCCACTGGCTGTATGCGAGGCACTGGCCCATGGAGGAGACTGGCGTAGATTGGAGGCCTGAGGGGAGCTGGGATTATCCACAATGGGAGATTTATATGAAGAAAGTACAATGATTTAATTTAATGACCTCCTGGAGAGATACGACCTGCCAGGCGTGGATTTCTTATTACATTCCGCCCTCACAATGGCTATACGGTAGCATTGGCAGGGGGTCTTGCAGAGCCACATGCGTCAGCGGGGTTTCAATATATGGCGACTGCAGCGGGTACCTTTAAAGCGGTCATATGCCTCTATAGGCGCATAACATACTAAACACTCTTGCCTCTGACTAAGCTGCGTCAAAAATGGGAGGCAGATCTGGGTGGGGCCGTAGCAGAAAAAGCATGGGGGGGGGGGGGGACTAGTGGAAAGAGCGTAGAAGAGTACTAGGAATGCTAGGTTCCAATTAGTACATTTCTATGTATTGCACAGAGTGTACCTTACCCCGGGTAAGATTAACAAATACTTTCCTACACAAACAGCTGCTGGCCTACGTTGCAATATGGAAGGAGCAGAATTCATGCATATGTTCTGGGATTGCCCGATGCTGGGAAACTTCTGGGAAGGGATAACCGCATCATTGGCTGATGTGACCGATAGAGAGATAGTTGTATCACCGAAATATTGCTTATTGCACTGGTTCCCCCACATAGCCAGGAATAAGGTAACAAGCAAGTTTTTGGATCTGGGATTGGTTTTAGCTAAGAGAGACCTCACCATGCATTGGAAAGTGAGAGGGGGCCCTAGCACAGCCACATAGCAAAAAGAAGATATTGGAAATAGCCAGGGCATGGACCGCATTAGTGTAACTACTAAAGAATCCAAATGGTGAGATAGATGAAGACCTAGTAGAGGAAGCCCCTGAAGATGATGGTTGAACTCCACACCTTAAATCAAGAGATATGCCGAATATTAGTACAAATAAACCGATGCAGCTGACCGTCCAGCGATGTAGAATTATAATGGCGGATAGAGGAGTGCAGACTAGGGTACCCTGGATATAGAAGGGTATGAGTCTGATTGTATGTGACACTCCTGGGGGGAGGGAACAGATGGGGGGGGCTTGTTGTGGGTGGGTGATGTAGAATAGTGACCAATTGAAGAGGACTTTACGGGCCAAAGATGTGTTTTGTTATATTCATTTGCAGGGGGCAGAGGGAATGGGGGCTTGGCCCACTGATACGATACTCCAGATTGATTCAGTGAGTAACAGAAAGTTACTGGAAGAAACTCCTGACTAAATGTAAATTGTATCCAGAAGTCCTCATTTGGAAGCTTGCATAAAACCCAATAAAGTTTGATTAAAAAAATAAATAGATGCACAAAAAGCTCTGGCCTATCCCAATCCGGCCAGAATCCGCAACATTCAAATTATACTTTCCCAGTTCCAGCCTCAACACTTAATGCCCGCTCAGTGTTCATGCAGTTACTGGGAATGATGGCGTCTTGCATCCTAATAGTCACTCATGCAAGACTTCAAATGTGTCCTTCAGGAATGCTTAGCACGTCAGTGAAATTAGTCTCTGGGTCAGTTATCAGATCTAGTTTTGGTGGACTGCCGCACTCATCGCTCTCTGCAGTGGTGGAATCCACGAAACCTTTCCAAAGGGCTGCCCTTCATCCACCTGGTTCCACAGACAGTGTTAACGGACGCATCACTCACTGGTTGGGGAGCTCATCTCTGAACTCACACAATTCAGGGCATGTGGAACCTGCAGCAAAAACAGCTTCACATAAATCATCTAGAGCTTCTAGCTATATTTCTAGCGCTCAAAGCCTTTCAAATTCACCTGGTACGCAAAACTTTCCTGATACGCACAGACAACATGACAGCAATGTATTACATACAGAAACTGGGGGGACACACTCTCCAACTGTCTCAATTAGCACAGACCAGCTGAAGGGGGGGGCCATACGTCACAACATGTATCTCCTTGCAAAACACCTTAGGAGGAGATAATCAAATTGGGTATTTGCTCAGCAGACAGAGATAATAGATCCACGAGTGCGAACTCCCACTCAAGTTCTCCTCCCGTTCTTTCAGATGTGGAGCTTCCCAGACATAGACCTGTTAGCCACACACCAAAATGTCCAAGCTTCGCATCCAGGTATCCACACCCATTGTCCAGAGGCAGTCCACTATGGATGACTATGGTGACCGCCCTGTACTCAACAGAAGCGGTCGCTCCCCTCAGCTCCTCACCCCCGGTATCGTGCTCATTGCGCCTGCCTGCCTGCCTGATTACTGCTTATTGAAATTGTCTGCCTATTTTGCGTATTTCAGCTCTCTGCCACTGACTCTGTGTAGCGCTTTGAAGCGCTCGACACTGCTGGGCATTTCTCTGAATTTTGTTTATTTAATTGTATGCTTATCTGTGCTTGCCTGCTGCAGAGCGCGTAGCGCTTTCCCACTGCTGCCTGTGAATAATTCCCACACAGCGCTCCATTGCATAAATAATTCCTTCACCCTCGCAGTATTTGGTGTTGATACTGCCATTTTGTCTAGCTTGTTGACCCGTCCCAGACCCTCCCTCCACCTCGCTCCCGCCTCCCAGCTGCCCCTCCCACGCTCCGCCCCCCTCCACTCTCCATTTTAGACAGCTGTCCCAACGCGCAGCGGTCGCGCCAAAGGTAAGCCCGTCTACGCCTGGACCGCGCCCAGCGCCAGACCCCCTGGTCCCCGCCGTACCCAGCCCACTAGATTCACATATGATACCGCAACTCTCCTCGCCCTCAACCCAGAACGCACACCACAATGCTGCAAAGCCACCCCAGGACGTACCCACGGCCCATTCGCCTGCCACATCTGCAAGTTCACATGCGTCAGGTCCCTCACCAAATCCACTTCCTCCAAACATAGCTCCGACTCTAACCACCTGAAGTGCATCCTGCTGAACACTCGCTCGGTCCACAGACACGCCACTGAACTCTGGGACCTACTCGACACTGCGTCACCGGACATCGCCTTCCTTACAGAAACAAGGATGAACACATCATCAGCACCCAACATCGCTATAGCCACACCGGACGCTTACAAGATCATCCGAAAAGACCGCACCAACCAAACAGATCACGACCAGCTTCGACGATAATCTTGCAACCGCCGAACATCTCCACTTCCAGTTCCACACCGACCCTAGGACCACACTTAGAGGCACCCTCATCTACAGGCCTCCGGGAACCCGCACTAATTTCAGCGATATCACTGACTTCGTCAGCCCACATGCCCTCGCCTCCGAGAACTACATTCTATTAGGAGACCTCAACTTCCACCTTCAAAACAAACACGACAGCAACACCAACTCCCTTCTAGACAACCTGGCCAATCTCCGACTCAAACAACTTGTTGACACCCCCACCCATGTAGCCGGACACACGCTCGACCCTATCTTCACCTCCAGCAAGCACATTTCCTTCGTCCGTACCACAGCTCTCCATTGGACGGACCACAGCTGTGTTCACTTCAACTACAAAACAACCTTGACCCACAACCCCCCACAACCTATTCCTCGGACAAACTGGAAAAAAATCACCTCCAACCAACTCCTCACATCACTCAACCAAAACCCTCTCATTGGACCCAAACCAAGCGGCCACCAAACTCAAGCAATGGATCACCCACAGCGCTGACGAATTAGCACCCCTGAAAAAGCACCAGATCAATTCAGGCAGCAAAAAGGCTCCCTGGTTCAATGATGACCTTAAAAAATCCAAGAAGCTATGCCGCACCCTAGAGAAAACATGGAGCAAAAACCCAACCACCGACAACATGTCCACCCTCAAGGCAGCCACCCGCAAACACCACCAACTGATTCGATCCACCAAGAAATCAGCATTCAAGGATCGTCTCGACAACAACGCCCAAAACAGCAAGGAACTTTTCAACATCGTCAAAGAATTCACCAACCCCGCTGCAGCATCTAACGACATCACCCCCTCCCAAGACCTCTGCGATGCGCTATCCTCCTTCTTCTACAACAAAATTGCCGACATTCACAACAGCTTCAAGAACACTCCCCATGAACAACCCTCCCCACCCCCCTCGGATCCTACACCGCCAACTACCAACCTCAGTGACTGGAAACCAATCACCACCGAAGACACCATCCGCCTAATGAACTCAATCCACTCTGGATCGCCAACCGACCCCTGCCCCCACCACATCTTGAACAAAGCTGCCTCCATCATCGCACCCCATCTCTGTGATGTCATCAACTGCTCGTTCAACTCTGCCACCTTCCCAGGAAGCTGGAAACACGCCGAACTCAGCGCCCTCTTAAAGAAACCCACAGCTGACCCCTCTGAACTTAAAAACTACCGACCCATATCCCTCCTCCCCTTCCCCGCCAAAGTCATTGAGAAAGCCGTCAACAGCCAGCTCGCCGCCTTCCTTGAATCCAACAACTCCCTCGATCCCTCCCAGTCCGGATTTCGAGCCAAACACAGCACCGAAACCGCCCTCATTGCAGCGACAGACAACATCCGAACACTACTGGATAACGGAGAAACAGTGGCCCTCATTCTACTCGACCTTTCCGCCGCTTTCGACACAGTCTGCCACAGCACCCTTATACAACGCCTCAGCAACATCGGCATACAAGGAAAAGCCTTGGACTGGATCATCTCATTCCTCGCTGGGAGAACTCAAAGAGTCCGACTTCCCCCATTCAACTCAGAGGCCACTGAAGTCATCTGCGGAGTACCACAAGGATCATCGCTCAGTCCCACCCTCTTCAACGTTTACATGAGTCCACTTAGTCCCACCCTCTTCAACGTTTACATGAGTCCACTTGCCTCCATCGCGCGTCAACACAACCTTAACATCATCTCCTACGCCGACGACACCCAGTTAATCCTTTCCCTCACCAAAGACCCTAACACCGCCAAAACCAATCTTCACGAAGGCATGAAAGAAGTAGCCGAATGGATGAAACACAGCCGCCTAAAACTCAACTCAGACAAAACGGAGGTGCTTATCCTAGGGTCCTCCCCCTCTGCCTGGGACGACACCTGGTGGCCCCCCGCTCTGGGCACAGCACCCACACCCACAGACCACGCACGCAACCTGGGCTTCATCCTAGACTCCTCTCTCTCGATGTCCAGACAAGTCAACGCCGTCTCATCCTCCTGCTTCAACGTACTTCGTATTCTCAAAAAGATCTTCCGCTGGATCCCCCTCGAAACAAGAAAGACTGTCACCCACGCACTGGTCACGAGTCGACTGGATTATGGTAACACACTATACGCCGGAATCACAGCAAAATTACAGAAAAAACTCCAACGCATCCAAAACGCATCAGCGAGACTCATACTGGACATCCCTCGCCAAGATCACATCACCGGACACCTAAAAAACCTCCACTGGCTTCCCGTCAACAAGAGAATTACATTCCGTCTTCTTACCCACGCTCACAAGGCCCTCTACAAACTAGGACCCGAATGCCTCAACACTCGACTGACCTTCTACACACCCACCCGCCAACTCAGATCGTCCAATCAAGCCCTCGCCGCAGTCCCGCGCATCCGAAAAATCCACCATGGGTGGCAGGTCCTTCTCCTTCCTGGCGGCCAAGACCTGGAACTCACTCCCCACCCACCTCCGCCTTACTCAAAATCACCTCTCCTTCAGAAAAGAACTTAAAACCTGGCTATTCGACAAAAATTGAACCCCCTTCCCCAAGCGCCTTGAGACCCTCTGGGTGAGTAGTGCGCTATACAAATCCATGAACTTGAACTTGAATTGGTCAGGGATATTTGCCTATGCTTTTCTGCCTCTCCCACTCAATCCACTAGTGTTTCGGAAGCTCAGGCAGGCGTCCATGACACTAATCCTAGTTGCTCCCACATGGGCCCTTCAACCGTGGATCACCACCCTGTTGGAGCTCGCAGTAGTCTCTCACCAAAAGCTACATCTTACACCCAATCTCCTCACGCAGAGCCGTGGAAAGATAAGACATCCAGATCCCGGTCATCTCAATCTTGCGATCTGGCACCTGAAACCATAGTTTGGCTACCTCAATCTTCCACCAGACTGTATTAACATTATCAAAGAGGCTAGACGTCCTACCAGACCTTGCTATGCAGCAAAGTGGAAACGGTTTGTAATTTATTGTAATAACAATCAGATCAACCCGCTTGATGCTCCCATTCAAAACATCATCTGCTATTTACTGCATCTACAGCGTTCACATTTAGCATACCCATCCATACGCTTCCATCTTGATACAATAGCCGTATGCCTTCAAAATAGGCCTTGGTCTCTCTTCAGAGTGCCTGTTATTAAAGCATTTATGGAAGGATTGAAGAGTCATTCCCCCAAGATTTCCTCCTGCCCCAATGTGCAATCTCAATATTGTCCTCACCAGACTGATGGGTCCACCCTTTGATCCATTGCACAAATGTGAGCTGCAATTTCTCACTTGGAAAGTCGCTTTCCTCATAGCTATTACATCACTGAGGAGAATAGGTGAGCTTCAGGCACTATCCATACAGGAACCATTTGTACAAGCACACCAAAACAAAGTGATTCTTCGGACTAAACCTACATTTGTACACAAAGTGATTTCTGCCTTTCATATTAACTAATCTGTTGAGTTGCCTGTGTTCTTCCCTCAACCAGATTCTGTGGCAGACGTTAAAAGAGCATTACTCTACTACATAGAAAGGACAAAACCTTTCCGTAAAACAAAACAACTCTTTGTGGCTTTTGCACCACCTCATAAAGGCAATCCCATCTCAAAACCGGTATTGCAAGGTGAATAGTCAAATGCATTCAGACATGCTATGCAAAAGCAAAACTAACATTAACAATTCCCCCTAGAGTGCACTCTACTCGCAAACTAGGGCCTACTATGGCCTTCTTAGGAAATATTTCCATTGATGACATCGGCAAAGCTGCAACATGGTCTACACTTCACACATTCACAAAACCATATTGTGTAGATGTGTTTGCAAGACAGCAAGCTGGTGTGGGCCAAGCAGTTCTACGTACACACTTTCAAACCATTGCAACAGCTACAGGTTGGCCACTGATTTGGGAGATTACTGCTATATAGTCTATGCAAAACGTGTGATCTACAGCTCACATGCCTCGAACAGAAAATGCTACTTACTCAGTATGCATCTGTTCTTGGCCTGTAGAGCTGTAGATTCACATGCGCCCTCCCACCTTCCCGTGTACCTATACTTGTTGCAGTGATATCTTACTTGGATACATACACATGGACATCTCTATTCTACTACTCTTACTAACTCCATTATCACCCTCTGCTGCAAAGCAATCTTAACAATGGAATCGATGCCCATGTGCACGGTCACCGAAAGGAGTCACCTACCTTGTGACTGGAAAGGCGTCTTCGAACAAAAACAAAGTGCAAACATCCAGACCCAACACTAGATAGCAGACTATGCAAATCATCTGAATCTACCGCTCTACATGCCAAGAACAGATGCACACTGGGTAAGTAGCATTTTCCTTTCCTCCATGGGATAACATTGACTGTATTTCTTTGAAAAGTTTCGAAGTGTGGAGTTGGAAAACCTAAGAAATCCTTTTAAAATTGTACTAAATAACAAAAACGCTGTTGGACTTGGCCCTTTTTGCAGGGTCATGCCTGAACTTTTTGCCTTCCTCCTATATTTTTTCTGACCTGTTAGCTACTTTAGGACTCTGGGCACTTTACCACTGCTGATCAGTGCTAAAGTGCATATGCTCTCCCTATTCTAAATGAATATATTAATTGGTGATTCCATGACTTGACTATTTGGTTTACTTGTCAGACCCTAGTACAGTGCACCGAGTGTGCCCAGGGCGTGTAAATCCAAATGTTGCTAGTGGGCATGCAGCACTGGTTGTGCCCCCCACAGAAGCGGCCTTGTAAAACGTGTCTAAGGTCTGCCATTGCGAAGCCTGCGTGCAGTCTGGTACTGTCATGCTGACTGGGCAAGTACACCCACTTGCCAGTCCCTAAACCTTCCCTTTTTCTTCATATCAGTCACCCCTATGGTAGGCCCAAGGGCAGGGTGCATTGTAAGTATAAGGTAGGACAAGCCCTGATGTGTGTGGAATGTCCTAATAGTGAATTACAGCCATTTTCGTTTTTCACTATTGCAAGGCTACCTGTTCTCCATAGGCCAGAATGGCCAATGGAGAATTGTTACATTTTATGATCCTAACCGACTCAGAGAACAAATTTACCACCACTTACACCTGACCCACAGGATAACTGGGATGAGGATGAAGATCAGGATAGGCCACATGGCATTGACCCTTGGGAGGGTTATCATATTGACCCAAGCCCAGATAATGACCCTGATTCGTATCTGTCCAGACCCTCCCCACCTGACAATAACATTGGGTACACTGAACTCCTTAACAGGGCTGCTCAATCTAACCGGGGGCAGGGGGGGAGGAATTGCACAAAGAGCCTTTACAAGAGGATTTTTGCAGCGTGAATCTTTCTGGATTCACTATGCTTTGCATTATTCCGCGGTCTGTGGTTGGAATCGTAGTCTTTTTTTCTGATTTGTTTTTTTTCGTAACCCAGGTGGACGTCGATGTCCCACCTTTTGGTGTCCTTCCTGTGACGTCGACATGCTTCCTGCGGAAGCTCCCACCTTTGGGCGTCCTCTTCAGATTCTTTTTCCTGCCGTTGGGTCTGGATCGTTACTGCGAGGTTCCAGAGTTGTTGGAGAAAAGAAGAGGAAAAAGGACACGAAAACCACGAAAAAGATATGGAGAATACAGCTCCAAGCAAGACCAATGAACTGGGACGACTAAGAGGAAGGAGAACATCGAAAACTTAGACGTCCAATGGAGAATACGCACACAGGGGGCCCCCTGAGCGCAGGAATGGACAAAACACCTTTCAAATTCTGCCGCAATTGCCACCACAAGTACGCACAGAAGGACCAGCATCCGGTTTGCAACCTCTGCCTGCCGGTCGACCATGAGAGCAAGGATTGCAACGCCTGCTCCGTTTTTACCCCGAAGACTCTCAGGCTAAGTGAGACAGAGGAGAGCCAACTACAACATGCAAGGCCAAGGTCAACCTCCGTCGCTCCGGGACTTAGGCCTCTCCAGTGGGGAAGAAGACCATATCGCCGAGGGAGCAGATGACTACACGGTCGTAGAGACCGATGCAAAAACAACAAAGGAGGTAAGAGAGACATGGACACTCTCGAAAATCTGAGTCAGACTCTTGAAAAACAGCGTTGAAGTACTCGAAGGGAGCACTGGTGCCGAAACATTCGATAGACGCAGAAACAGCCTAGCGTATCCTTCGAAAAGGACTCCCAGTCGGTCAAGCACGTCGTCGTCGAAGCACGCCCCCGAACAGGCGCGCTCGACGCCGAAGGAAAAAGACCCGAAGGCAACTTCAACGTCGACGATTCATTGTTTGGTTTACCTAACCCTACGCACCGTCTCCACCACCAGGAAAACAACTCATGGCCTAACTCTCTCTCACACCTTCCCACCTCTTCCCTGGCAGGACTACCATTACCATCTACAATAACGGGATTGTCCTAATTCAAGCCACGGACAAGAACCTGGAACTACTACACAACCTGTTCCCCAAGTTCAAAGAGCACCTCTCCAAGCTGCGGACTCCCACCCAGAACTCCACCAACACTATCACCCCTGACGTCGCAGCCCCCACCTACAACACCTCTACCCCCAGCACCCCAGTAAATGGCCCGCCTGCTGTTAACGCCCCACACTCCCCAAGGACAGTCACAAATGTCGCCACCTCTTATACTAGCCGCCCCTCTAACATGACCCCTTTTACCCCCACTCATACCCCCCCATCCCTCTCCCCCCTGACATAACAACCCCCACCCACAACACGCCACCATCTGAACACACCACCGCTCGGAGTTTATCCACCCCCCCCCCTCCCATCCCCCCCACGGCAGACCCCTCTCCCTCCCCAGCTCCCTCCCCACTCACCCACGACACCCTCTTACCTGACATAACAACTCTCACCCACAACACGCCACCATCTGATCACACCACCATTCGGAGTTTATCCACCCCCCCCTCCCATCCCCCCCACGGCGGACACCTCTCCCTCCCCAGCCCCCTCCCCACTCCCACCCACGACACTCTCACCCTCCCAACAAAACATGCAGAACATACCGCCTCCCCTACCTTAGCATCCCCCTCTCTCCCACCTCCTATTCTCAGCCCTCACTACCCTCCTGTCTCCCCCACTGTCTTCAGCCTTCACTCACTCTTCAACTCACCAGCACCGTATCCTACTGACGGCACTACCTATGCCTCTCACCCACCGCCTACTTCCCTCACACCCCCCGCCCACAAACACGCCCACTCTTTGAATGCCATCCCACTCATTAGCACCGCAGAACCTTCCAACAACTCTAGTATATCCCCCCCCTTGATACCCTGCCCGCTTTCCAGCTCACTACTCAACCAGTCACCAATCGCTCTCACCTCCAACCCCATCCCCAATCCACCCCCTGACCTGACTTTATCCACCCTCCAACAAGTCAAAGAGGATATTCTACAAATCAAAAAAGATGTACACGCAATCAAAGACCTTCTCTCCTCACAGCCCAGTCTACCTCCCACCATCCCTCGACCCTACAAACGACGCACCCTCCCTACGTACCCTCGCCTCCAACGACACCCGCGCTGGCCGACTATCCCCCTTCGCAATAACTCCCACCGCCCCCGTCGCGTCCTCAACCCACTGTCGGACCGCGACCTATGCTCTCTCCTACGCTCTTATGGCCCTGGTCCGGTAAAACACATATCCAACACACACATCCCCATACCCACAATTCTTACAAACCCTCTGAGGCTCCCAACACTCAACAACAGAGGTTCCGTCCCTAACAACCTCAGAAAAGTTCCACTCACTCTAGAAAGCTCGACCACCCTTATCTCTCCCAAACTCAAATGCATCCTACTCAATTGCAGATCGGCCCAGAGACACTCCACCGACATCGCTGATCTCGTCTCTGCTATGGATCTGGACCTAGCCATTCTAACGGAAACGTGGCTTACTGAAGCCTCTACCCCGATTATGGACATACTAGTCCCCCCCCCCCCCCCAATTATCACATCATTAGGCTGGACAGGTCCCCTGGCAAGACGGGCGGGGGAATTGCATGCATTTTTAGGAGCAACCTCTCAGTTACTAAAGTCAACTCCCCCTCCCTTTCCTCCTGTGAACTCCTCTGCCTTGACATCACCAGCGAGGGCAAACAAGTTTGTGCTTTACATATCATTTATCACCCGCCTGGTGACAATCTCATATTCACCCAACAACTCATGGACATGATCACTTCCAATGCCGGTCGGCAGACCACCCAAGTCTACCTGGGTGACCTCAATCTTCACTGGAACGTTCAGGAAGACACAGTGGTGAATAGTCTCAAAACTTTCCTTAATGCGCTTGACCTCACCCAAATATGCGATAGACCAACACACGACAAAGGCTCGATACTCGATCTCATCATTGCCAAAGAGAACTCTACACAACTGGAGGCGATCCAACCCTGCGACTGGTCAGATCACCACATTATCACCTTCTTTATCAATGAAAAAGTTAAACCTAACCCGGCTCAACCAATCAAATCCAAAACATGGAAAAGGGACATGAAGAATCTTAACCCCTCTACCCTGCCTCCCCACATTGGCAATGTCCTCCTTCCCCCTTCAGGTGCCTCGGATGTGCAATCACTGACCGACCACTATCTTGACTCTATGAATACAATAGTCAATAAAGTCGCCCCACTGCAACTGAAGAGTCTCCACCAAAATTTCTAACCCCTGGAATGACGATAAACTCAATGACGACAGGCGTACTATGCGAATGGCAGAGCGCATCTGGAGATCGGACCCTTCAGCACTGCACCTCAAAAAGCTTAAGAGCAAGAGAAATGCCTACTTCAGGAAAATAAAGCGCACAAAGTCGGACTTCTTTAGCCGCCAGTTGGACCAAGCAAAAAACAGGCCAAGAAAGCTGTTCGAACTAATCAAGACCCAAACAAAGACACAACCCTTACAATCAAACAGCACAACAAGCGACACCCCACACTGTGAATCCTTCTCTGCTTTCTTTAAGCTAAAGTCTGACAACATAAGAAATGACCTCATCATGGATGTAAGCCGATTCCCCAACCACACCAGAATGTCTAATAGTCAACCTAAAAACAAGGCATCCTGGCTGTACTTCGACACCTACTCGGAAGAAGCAATACACAAACTGCTCTGCACCGTGAAGCCCTCTAATCACCTCACAGACCCTCTACCTGCTAATGCTGTAAAAGACTTCATCCCCTTGCTCCTCCCTCTCTGGACCAAAATCATCAACAGCTCCCTACAACAAGGCCTCATTCCAGACTCCCTCAAGGTGGGGCAAGTCACGCCTATACTCAAGAAACCCACAGCTGACCCGTCTGACCTAAATAATTACCGACCCATCACCAATATCCCCACCCTGGCCAAACTGCTGGAGAAATGTGTCCAACTCCAACTAACAAAACACATTGATCAATTTGACCTCCTCAACCCTCATCAATCAGGCTTCCGAGCGAAACATAGCACGGAAACAGCTATGACACACATAATTGATGACGCCCTCCAAATTCTTGATCGCAATGAGTCCTGCCTCCTCATCCTTCTTGACCTCTCTTCAGCATTTGACACGGTCAAACATGAGAACTTGCTGGAGCTGTTAAGCACTAGAATGGGTCTATTGGGAACTGTTCTCAAATGGTTTTCGTCCTTCCTTCACAACCGGTCTCAGAAGTTCAAGATCAACAATGTGCTATCTACACCTGTGCCTGCAGATCTAGGTGTCCAACATGGTTCCTCCCTCTCCCCCACACTGTTCAACCTCGTCATGGAACCGATCGCCACCTTGCTCCAAGCTTCCAATGTCCATTTCCATATGTACGCCGACGACACACAACTTTACCTAAAGCTACAATCCCCGGAAGATATCAAACATCTGAATTCCACACTTATTAACACTCAATCATGGCTGGCCGATAATCACCTCAAACTAAATGCTCTGAAAACTGAGTTTCTACTCATCTCACCCCCGGCAAAAATTTCCACAAACCAAACCTGGCTCAATAACCTAACAGCACTCAATGTCCAACCTACCATCGTGGATTCGGCGAAATCCCTAGGCATCACACTCGACGCCAAGCTCAACATGCAGCAGCACGTTAGCAAAGCCACAAAAGGAGCTAATTTTCAAATCAACACACTGAGGAAAATTAAACCTTTCCTCCCTGCCGAAGACTTCCAAACTGCTGTACAAGCTTTAGTCATCCCTCGAATAGACTACGGAATTGTGGCCCTCAGCGGACTCCAGCTATCCACAACAGCACCCTTAAGAGCCTCCCTGAAAGCTGCCGCGAGACTCATTACTGGCTCAAGGAAACACTCGCATATATCCCCAGACTTAAAGTCTCTAAAATGGCTGCCTTTTGAAGCCAGAATACAGCTAACAATTGCTGTTACGAAACACGCGGCCGTGCACCACAAGGCACCCAACTACCTCGCTCAAAAGTTGTCTATATCAGGAGGCTCGAGATCCAATAGAAGTACAAAAAATCTACTCCTGAAACCTCGTAGATTCCGGAAAGAGAAATACATACAAGCGCTCCTTCTCAGGAATGGCACCCAGGATCTGGAATGCGCTCCCTCCTGAAACCAGGCTTATCTCCTCCACTGCACTCTTCAAGAAAGAGGTGAAAACAATCCTTCTGGCCAAGATCTCCTGAACCTTATAGGTGCTGGATCAGAGACTTTGCTTTGCTCTACATCACTGCTCACCTTGTCCTTTGGCACTATACTTCTACTTGATGGGGGACACTATTACGCTACTCTCTTAATACCGGCCAATATATGTTACACTTTGGTTTATTGATTCACTCCCCCGATGCTCCCACTCAGTGTTCTCTATACACTAAGACATTGGTATAAGCCATCCACACACCCAAGGTGTACCTAAACACCTCTGTAGTGGGATCAATGACTGGTGCCGTCTTATATTACTTGTTTACCTGTTTGTATACTGATATGTTGTATGTATGTTATTATTATCCTACCATGTCAGTGACTATTATATTGCTTCATTATCTCTGTTCATTCCTAATGCCCCTACCCTGTCTCTGTGAAGCGCTCTGATATCTGTAAGGATCTTGTCCGCGCTATATAAAACTTTGAACGAATAAATAAAATAAATATAAATAAATAAATGGAAGGGGCAAACCACCCTTTGAAGATAGTTGTTAATACACTTTATTGGCGATCCTAAAAATATATTTTCTCCAATGTTAGGGCTTTCAGCTCACTGACTCTTCTTAGTGAGATGATTGTAAGAAGGAAGGCAACATTCCATAATGGTAATTTTATTTGGTAATAGTGTAGGTGCTCAACAGGCAGTCCCAACAGTCTTGTAGACACTACTTTGAGATCCCAGGAAGAGGCTGGTAGCTATCGTGGAGGAGTTACTGTTGCGTACCGTGGCAAGAATTGTAAATGGTAGTTAGCATATAAGATACTGCTGCAACTAAGTGTAAGTATATGGAAATGCATGCTAATTCCGCTTTTTGGCGATGAGGCAAGTAGCAAATGATGGCTGGCACCAAAGGTTTAAGAGGCTCTTTGTGTTTTACTAAAGAGTTGTGACCAACCTTTTCTACTTAGCAGTATAGCAAGCCTGCTAGGTAGGCTTACATGTTTCACATAGGATTTGTATACAGTTCTCTGGGAGTTTAAGGTAACCCAACTCTAAAGAACTCTGGTGCCAAATTCCTAGGTTCATTGCCCTCGTGTTTGGTTGTCTGTGCTGACTGATGCGGAGTCAGAAGGTCTGACCTCTAGTTTTTTTGTGTGAATGTATCAATATCTTCAGTTGCTTCAAATACCAAGCATGTCTCACCCAAGTTGGCAAGACTACACTGAGAGTAATGGATGTTTGCCTCATTTTCATCCCTACATATGGGATCAGAGAAAATGGCTAACAGCATAAGCAAAGATCCCAGACAAATTCATCCACAGTGCATTGTCCTAGAACTGTGGTTGTAACACATTTTGCGTTTTCAGTGATGGTTAATAAGTCAATTGTGGATGTGCCCCATCGTCTGAAAGTACAGTTGAAGTACCTGGGGATTCATTTTCCATTTGTAGTCTTGTTTAAGCATCCTGCAGAGTCATTGTCCACCCGTGTACAAATTCTCCGCTAGTGGCAGAATGTGGTTGTGAACGGCCCAATGTCAGATCTTTTGTGCTAGTGCTGAAAGCTGTGGTGAGTGACTAGCTTCTATGTGTAATACATGGATGTCAAGTTGTTCATCTTTATTAAAGCTTCTTCCCCGAATGAAAAGTGTTCAAAATGCTTTGAATGACAATTGGATTGATGGGTGCTCCAGCAACCCTGTCTTTCCCTGCATCCATGTTCTGCACCGAATCATGTGGTTGAAGTATCCTCTCCAACTCATCCACTTTGTGTCTGTGGTAATAGATATGTGTAGTTGAGGGTCTAGTAACCACTCTTTTGTTTCACCAGTTTAGGCTCTGCTGAACACTATTTCACCAGCACTAAGTTTTCCACTGACTCTTTGCTTGTAGCCATTGCCTTGTTAAACACTCTTGTCGACTTGCATGAGATACAGTTGCTGTACGTGAGGCCATCATTCCCAAAAGTATTAGCCTCTTCACAGTAAGAGTATGCAGTATCTAAAAAAACAGGCAGCAGCATTTGAAATGCCATCACCCTCTCTTGGTTTAGATAGGCTTTCTTGGTCACCGCTCATTGGAAAATGTTGGATTTCTAGAGGTTGGAGATGCGATTTTTTTGCATTTACGGTGAACCCTAGCCTATGTAACAGATCTTGCTGCCTCCGTTTGTTATAGGCAATGCTGTTAGTTGCTGCTCTTTATCAGCCAGTTCTCCAAGTATGGGAACACATGATTGTTACGGCACATATGAGCTGCCACCACTGCTAAGCATTTGGTCAAAACCTTCAGGGCAGTTGTGGCCCTGAAGGGCAGAACTTTGAAGTGTTAAGTGTTACCCTTACCAAAAAAAAGTGCAAGAAGCATTGTTGCGCATGGTGGATGCAGATGTGGAATTTGCGTCCTTGAGGTAATTTTGTCTCCTGTGCAGTTTAGTCGACTGCTGCCCTGTAGAGTTGTCATTTTGACAGGATGTATCGGTTCGGTGACTTCAGGTCTTCGGGTAGCGGCAGGGTTCTCTCCTTCAGGGTGAATAAGTACAGTGAGTAAATTTTTTGTTCCGGCTGGTGAGGGGGTCACAGGTTTGACTACACCCTTGCTGAGGCTTGCAATAGCCAACCATGTTTCTGGCTCATTCAAGTCAACACAGCAGTATGTTTGGTGGCGTGGAATTTTAGGCACTTCACAAAATAAAGTGCAGGGTTTATTGCTATATCAAAAGGCAGGGTCGAATAACCTCGCCTCCCCCTTTACACCAGGCATATATAGTTATAAGGAAGAAGTCAAGAAATGAGTATGTGGAGCTGATCTGTACACATAAACACTAGCCCTGTACAATGGAGACCACCGTCTTGTGTATCACAATCAATTGAAGTACAGTGGACTTCAGCAGTCACCCATTCAGTTACACCTGCCTAGAGCGCTTACTTGTCTGCGGTTATTTCCTCTCGCATCTCAAGAAATAACCTTATTCTTACCTGAGAGGTCGATTGTGATAAGGGTATGGAGGGTGGGTCATTGTTTCGGGGGGTTCACTGCAAGAATTTCGATGACAAAAATATTGATGTTAAATATCAAGAAAAAAATTTAGAATACAAAATATCGACTCCCATACCTACACAGGTAAGTGCAAAAATATTGAATCAAATATTGATGTAAAATATATATATATATATATATATATATATATATATATATATATATATATTATAGTATATATTAAATATTAACAACATAAATTAAATTTAATATAAGTTTTAACATACTGTAACAAATAAACGTAAGTAAAAGAAATAAACACACAAACATAATAATTTATATATATATTTACTTAAAAAGAAACTATTCTTTATTGTATTTTAAAACTTAAAATTTTATAGAAATCAAATATATATCTATTTAAAATATAAAAAACATTCTATAATAATTTAAAACATTAAACTATTAAAAAAATATTTAAACTTAATTTCCCAATACAATCAGTACAACAGTAGGAAAAGTGTTGAATAGCAAAATAATAACAGTAGGGAAAGTGTTGGATAGCGGAGGGGTAAACATTTTATTCCCACTCCAGTGGATGCAACAGTAGGGAAAGTGCTGGATAGCGAAGAGACAAATTACTATTCACATTCACACACCTAAAACCATAAATAAAAACATAAAAAATTATAACAATCATAAAAAGAAACAATATTTAGAAATTAAAAAGTAAAATATATTAACTATATAAAAATTTCAAATATAATATTAATTACATATAAAAAAAACTACAAATATGTAATATAAAATATCTGAAAGAAACACGTTAGTGATAGATTCCTTACCTTAGAATATCCCCAGGCGTCAGACTGGATCCGGAAAGTTTTCGTCAGCAGTACCCCTGCGCATCGGTAGGTGATGTTGTGCAGCTCCGCGTCAGTCGTCTGCGTCGTGGTCGCCGGGATGACGTTATGGGCGCTGCTTAGAAGCCACCCACGCGCGCTGACGTCAGTTCTTCTTTTTTCTGCGCCAGCAAGCGCAGATCTGGGAAGAGCAGGTACCCTTAGTCATTTTTTGACTAACTTTTTGAGGCTTTTTGTCTCAATTTTTTCATTGAGTCTTTGACTCCTGGTGCAGTTAGGATGCCTGGTTTTAAGTCCTGTGAGTACTGTCGCCGGGTGATGTCAGTGACCGAGTGTGTCTTTTCTGCCTGGGGCGCGACCACAACGCCCAAGTCGTGCCCGGACTGCTGTGCGATAGCGCCGAAGTCTTTGTAGGAGCCGTCCCGAAAGCTGCTGGAGTTCCTGCAGTCGGCTCCGTGCCGCTCGAGGTCCAGATCCCACGGGAGGCCATGGGACCATGCGTGGAGTCATCATCGGTCCTCCGGTTCCAAGCCTTCGCACTCAGGGTCAGGTAAGGCGAAGCACAAGAAGTCGAAGAACCGTCATTGCTCTCAGACTTCCCCTCGCCGGTCGCGTGATGCGGCTGAGAGTGCAGGTGGTGCCTCCCCACAGCTCCGGTGGAGCCTGTGTTTTCGCCGCCTGCCTACCCGCCCTTTCCGGGTCCCTAGGCGACTCCGGCCCAGATACAAGAATTCCTGTCGGCCATGGCTAGACTCTTTGGGCCGTCTGCTCCCGCTGGTGCACCTTCGCACCCAGCGGGCCCGACTGGGGGACCTCACCTTCCTTCGCCGGTGGCTCCGGCACCGCATGACCCCCATGGATCCAGGCCTGGATCCCAGTCGACGCCGGTTGACCTTATCACACCTCCACCAATGTCTACCCCCACCGGCACCACCTCCGACGTCACCCGCTCATTGGGACTACGTCAGCCCCGACGTCGTTCTTGACGCCGCTCTGGGATTTATTATCCCCATGTCCCTACTTGTTATTTTCGGCCTGTAGAACAGCCTGAGGAAGAAGGGAAGGACTGGGAGGGGTCTGAGGATCCTCTCGCAGCCGCCTGCGAGTATGATGAGGACTGGGCAGAGGAGTTGGGGGAAGCCAGTGGTCTTGATCCCTCCCCTGACCTTAGCATGCTGTCTCCTACCGTGGCTATGGAGGAGGTTACTAGTTATGTGGTGGTGTTACGAAGGGCGGCCGAGGCCCTCCACCTCGACCTCCCCACGGTGGCCTTCAGGACTAACCTTCTGATAGAAGAGCTTCAGCGAGCGGCTACTACTGCGGAGTTGCTGCTCCCCTTCAAAGTAGCACTGTTTGACGTTCTTTTGGGCACCTGGTTCAGGCCCACCTCAGGGGCCCCTGTAGATAGGAACATGGCCCACCGCCTGGCTCCGGGTGACCCCATTTTCCTCTCCCAACACCCCACCCCCGAGAGCTTGGTTGTCCACCGCCTTCCCTACCGCACCTCCGGATAGGGAATCCAGGAGACTGGATCAGGTTGCGAAGAAGATTTTTTCTTCCTCCAGTTCTGCGCTGCGGTCCGTGAACACTGCATGCCTCTTGGACCGTTATTCCCACTGTGTGTGGAATAAGGTGGCGGATGTGCTGGCCCCATGTCCGGAGGAGGCCCGGAAAACTCTCCCAGACTGTTGTAGAGGGGAGAGACGCAGCAAAGTTCATGATTCGTTGTGGCCTAGACACCGATGACTCACTGGGCAGATCGATTGCAACAACAGTGGCCGTCAGACGCCAAGCCTGGTTGCGGACCACTGGATTTTCAGGGGATATCCAACCAACCCTCATGGACATGCCCTTTGATGGCTGGCGCCTCTTCGGTAACAAAGCTGACCGCGTGTTGGAGAGGTGCAAGGACTCACGGGCTATGGCTAAGTCCTTAGGACTCTCCGCAGTCCACCCTCCTCCGCCGTCTCTTTTTTGCTCCTTTCGAGGCTCAGAAAGAGCACCCTGCAGCGTTCGCAACAGAGCCACAAGTATGCACAACAACAATCCCAGTGCGAACGCGGATTCCACCGTGGTGGACTGAGAGGCCAGGGGGCGGGTCAGTTCACCTCCACTCGGCCACTTCTGACTCCAAACCTTCCTAGTCCGAGCTTTCAGACCCATCAGACGCCAGTGGGTGGAACGATTTACCATCACCTCCCCCACTGGCGCTCCATCACATTGGACAGGTGGGTTTTAGAGATAGTCCGGAGGGGCTACTCCCTCCCCTTCAAGACTGCTCCTCCAGCCATGCCACCTCAGTACCACCGCATGACGGGGGATCACTTGGTGCTTCTTCAGCAGAAGGTTGCGGCCCTCTTGGCCAAGGGGGCAATCGAGCACGTTCCGACGCCAGAAGTAGGTCGTGGTTGCTATTCCCACTACTTTCTGGTGCCAAAGAAGGACAAGGGCCTGGGACCTATCTTAGATCTCCGGAACGTAAATCGCTTCCTCCACAAAGAGAAGCTCAAGATGCTCACTTTGCCTCCGGTCTTGTCTGCACTCGACCCACAAAACTGGATGGTAGCGCTGGACTTGCAGGATGCTTACTTCCGCATCCCAGTCCTTCGGGCCCACCAGCGTTACCTGCGGTTCACTGTAGGCCACGAGCATTTTCAGTTTACCGTGCTCCCCTTTGACCTTGCCAGCGCCCCTCGGTGTTCATGAAAGTGATGGCAGTGGTCGCAGCTCATCTGCGCAGATATGGGGTTTCAGTCTTCCCCTATCTCGACGACTGGTTGTGGAAGGCGGGCTCGCCCCAGGCAGTTGGTTCCCACCTACAGACTACGGCAGACACCCTGCATTCGCTGGGGTTCTCCATCAATGTGCCGAAGTCGTACCTGATTCCCTCTCAGAAGTTCTGGGCACGGCGCAGTTTCTGGTCTATCCTCCCGAAAAGCGAGTCCGGGATATTCGCGCTCTGATTCCGATCTTTCAGCCCCTGTCCCGGGTTTCGGTCAGGGTGACTGAGGCTGCTGGGCCTCCTGCCCTCCTGCATCCTGCTGATCAATCATGCCCGATGGCTTATGTGAGCTCTGCAGTGGAACCTGAAGTTCCAGTTGGCGCAGCATCAGGGGAACCTGTCTGATCACGTCCAGATTTCGGAGGGCACTGCAAGACCGTTGCAGTGGTGGCTCTCAGACTGGCATTGGGTCGACAGCAGATCCCTCTCCCTTCCCCAACCGGAGTTCACGGTAGTGATGGGACCCGTCCCTCATGGGATGGGGCGGCCACATGGGGGATGCGGAGATCAGAGGCCTCTGATCTCCGGCGGAGTCCAGGCTCTATATCAACCTTCTGGAGCTTCGGGTGATCCGACTTGCACTGAAGGCATTCCTTCCCTCTGTCAAGAGGAGTGTAGTGCAGGTGTTCACTGACAACACCACCGCCATGTGGTACTGCAACAAGCAAGGCGGGTGGGGTCGTGAGCCCTATGACAGGGGGCTCTGCGCCTCTGGACATGGCTGGGACATCACTGCACTTTCCTGGTGGTTCAACACGTGGCAGGTTCACTGAGCCAGGGCAGACTAACTCAGCCACAGGTGCATGATGGATCAGGAATGGCGTCTTCATTCAAAGGTGGCGCAAGGGCTCTTTGAGCAATGGGGAGAGCCTTGGGTAGATCTATTCGCCACCGAAGAGAACGCGCAATGCCATCAATTCTGCACGTTGGAATTTCCAAGGCAGCACTCACTCTGCAACGCTGTTCGTCGCGAGTGGAGTTGTGGTCTATTGTACGCCTTTTCACCTATACCACTTCTACCCAGAGTGCTGCAGAAGATGAGGCGCGATCAGGCACAAGTCAGAGTTTGGTATCACGAGCTACTCAGTATGAGCGTAGATCCCCGATCCGACTGCCTCTTCAGGAGGATCTTCTGTCGCCGCAGCAGGGGACAGTCCTCCACCCGAACCTGCCCAGCCTCCACCTCTTTGCGTGGAGATTGAGCAGCGGCAGATGATTCCTTTCGACTTGCCTCCTGAAGTTTGTGATGTCATTCTGGCAGCCATGCGTCCCTCGACTAAAGTGGTATACGCCTGCAGGTGGAACAAATTTGTGGTATGGTGCACAGGAAAGGCCGTGGATCCCCTTTCTGAATTTTGTGTTCCTTCTTTCTTTGGCCCAGCAGGGCTCTGCTCTGGGCACATTAAAGGCTATCTTTATGCTATTTTGGCCTTTCTCAGGCTCCCCGATCAGCCCTCTCTTTTCAAGTCCCCAGTTGTAAATAGATTTCTCAAAGGCATTACACACCCTTTTCCTTTCATGAAGCCACAGTGGGACTTGAATCTGGTTCTTACATACTTAATGTGCGCTCCCTTTGAGTCTCTCCACAACCGTCCTCTTCGTCTCTTGACCTTGAAGACTGCCTTCCTGATGCCCATCACCTCCGCTAGGCGAGTGAGTGAGCTCCAGGCTCTTTCTTGTAAGCCTCCCTTTCTATCGGTCACAAGGTTGTTCTCAGTCCCGTCCTTCCTTTCTGCCAAAAGTTGTTACGGCCTTTCGCCTTGGGCAGTCCATTACCCTGCCCACTTCGTTTCTGCCTCTGCATCCTTCCAGAGAGGAAGAGATGCTCCACCGTCTGGACCCAAAACGTGTGCTTTCATTCTATCTCAACTGCACACAACAGTTCCGGGTGGATGACCAACTCTTTGTTGGCTACGTTGGCACCAAGAAAGGTCGGGCGGTGCAAAAGAGTCTTGTGCATCAAAGCCTGCTATTCTTTGGCCAAAAAGGAGCCACCGGTGGGGCTGCGTGGTCACTCCACTAGAGCAACTACAGCCACTACTGCACTGGGATGTGGTGTCCCCCTGCAAGAAATTTGTCAGGCAGCCATGTGAGCTTCATTTCACACGTTAACGAAATATTACTGCCTTGACAGCTGTTTCAGAACCAACAGGTATCAAAAATATACTGTTCTCAATATGAGAAGTCTCAAATGAGTAGTTTACATAAAGGCAATACGTTGTAAAGACAATAGGTACAGGGGTTGCAGGAGGCAACACAATTCTACACACAATTTAGCATTGAGCTCAATGGATTTCCTTATATAAACACAGTTGATTACTTTGTAGATTACTTTGGTAATTCCAGGACTGGCTCTTAGGGTCACTCCTGGGGTCTAAGCTGGAAACAGTTTAGCAAAAACGATTTAGGTATTTTAGTGATTTTTCAAGAATAAAAAGCTATTTTAAAAGTTCACACTTAGAAACTTTTCAACAGAAATCTGGCAATGTTATCCAATGGGAGAAAATTCAGGTTGCAGGTAAAGTACAATCTCGTTACTTTTGTAATCCAGTACTAGTCTCCTGGGGCCAGCACTGGGGTCTCAACTCAAAACAGGTAAGTAATTACGTATCAGTATTTCGTATGATTTTTAAAGAATATTTCTAGTTTTCAAAAGTAGACAGAAGAAATTTCATAGAAAAGCAGACAATGGATTCCTATGGAGAAAATACAAGTTACTAGTAAAGCCACTAGGGATTATTTTTGCAGTTCAGTACTGGGGTACAGTACTGGCTCCTCTCCTGATCACAGGTGAGTATTTCGGAAATCGGATGATTTTATATGAATATTTGACGTTTCCAAAACTTCATACTTCGAAGATTTTTCGAGTCAAACCATTCCATGTTATCCAATGGCAGGTAAGTGAGTTATCGATTTCCAGGTGAGGACTTGGCTGATGAAGTTAGGGTTCTGGGCATAGACGCAGGGGTCCCCCAGGGTCAGGTAAGTACAGTTGGTTCACCCCCAGCGGCACAGGGGCAGAGGTAGTTCGGCCCAATGTTATCCAATGAGGGAAAGGGGGCCTCCGGTTGGTGGCTGCTGGCTAGCAGGCCACGCGGCTGTGGGAGCTGGGCTCCTGGTCACTTGCTCAGGGCAAATTTGGAAGTAGGATAGGGTACATGTTGCACTGCCAGGGGCACTCGGGTGGCTGGGTGCAGGGTGCTTTTGAGCTGTCGGGCGCTCAATGTTATTCAATGAGGAACTTGAAAGGGGAACAAAGGCTGCAGGCTCGGGGACGAAGGATCTTCTGGAGCGACCAACACTTCGATGGGTAAGTTGGAATCTTGGAGGATAGGTAGGCACCCAGGAGTTGGGCACAGGAGGCCGTGGGGCGCCGGAGGCAGGGGTGTCTTTTGAGGTCGGGAATTCTTACCCCCTGTTGGTCGCGGTCAGAGGGGTCCTCTGTCCTGAGGCTGCAGGCATAGTCGGGGTCGTCGAGGAGGGTCTTTGTGCACTGGACTTCGGGTCCCAGTCACTGGGAGGAGGTCCTCGTGGTCCTGGATCACTCTGGCACGGGCCGGGCTCGGCGGGTGCAGAGTGGGTTGGTCCGGAGCTTCCTGGCTGGCACTAGGGGTGTTGTTGTAGGAGAGCCTCTGCTGATGGGAGTCCCAGGCTTTAAGATGGTCAAGGCAGGCAGGTCCTCTGGGTGTCCCAAGGTTGCTGTCCGCAGGAGTCGCCGGGATTAGGCAGGAGCAGGTTCCAGGATCGACAGGCCGGTAGGGCTGGGGCCAAGTCAGTTGTTGTCGTCCTGTTGTTAGCAACTGCATGGCAGGTCGTCTTCTTGATCTTCTGTCTTCTTTTCTTATCGGGATCTAAGGAAGGAAGGTTCAGGGAGCCCCTAAATACTGATTTTAGAGGCATTACAGGTAGGGCAAGGGCACGGACCAATAGGTCCCTGTCCCGTGGTGGGTACACCCCCTAGCCTGCTCCTCTCCTGTAGGAGGGGTGCAGGAGCCTAGCTGTAATTGGGCAGGGCTCCGCATCTTCAAGATGGCCGGAGCCCGGGGTCGTGCTTCACCTCGTCTCCCCCACCTGGGGGGTGGGGTTGGCACAGGCTGGTACCCCCCCCCCCCCCCCACCCCCCCCCTTCCTGACGTACTTTTTCCCGCCAGTCTTCCCGCCAGAGTGGGGGTCAGGACTGGTGGGGGCCAGTTGCTGGGTACAGCAAATGGTCTGGAGAAGCACACAGAGGCGGAATGCCTTTGAAGCTTCCCCCTGCCCATCCTTGGGGAGGAGACCTAGCACCTCAACCAGGATGTGCATTGTTGCAGGCCCAGGAGAGTGGGGGGCTCTCCACCCAGGATTCCAGCAACATGTCTGCTGTGTGGCAGCCTCTGCAGCCACTCAGCCCAGACGTGGATCGTGGTTAGGTTTCAGGGGGCATCTCTAAGATGCCCTCTGTGGTGCATTTCTCATTAAATCCCACACTGGCATCAGTGTAGATTTAATGTGCTGAGAAGTTTGATACCAAACTTGTCAGTCTTCATTGTAGCCATTATGGTGCTGTGGAGTTCGTAATGTTGACCTCTCAGCACCATATACTCTTAATGGCATCACTGCACTTGCAGTGCCCAGGAATGGCCTGGGTACTGTAGGGGCACAGGCCCCATGCACCTGTGCCCTCACCACTGGCATAGGGCACCCAGCTAGAGGGGTGACTGATGTATGCCAGGGCAGTGGGTTTGTGGGCATGGCACGCAGGGTTGTGTGC
The DNA here is from genome assembly GCF_964261635.1 of Lissotriton helveticus. NCBI lineage: Eukaryota > Metazoa > Chordata > Amphibia > Caudata > Salamandridae > Lissotriton > Lissotriton helveticus. The sequence continues at coordinate 316,956,348 of NC_136059.1, read as the reverse complement.
CATGTCGACTCTTTGTTTAGTTCTGTACTTAGGCACTCAGCCTGCGAAGGCAGTGCGTGGGTGCCAGGGTACAGGGCCCCTAAGGGTGGCACCATAAGTTCTGCAGCCCTTAGGAAGCTCCTCTGGTCACCATGCCCTGGGTACCATTTACTAGGGGCTGACAGGTGGCCAGATATGCCAATTGGGTTTCAGTTTCAACACAGTTTTAGGGAAGGAACCCTGGCCCTGGGTACCTGGTTCGCAGGAGCCCAGGGCACACTCAGTCAAGCACATCAGCAGTCAGAAAAAAGTGAGGGCATACCAATGCAAGAAAGATGGCACTTTCTCACACTCTTGCTCTGTCTAGCTCATTACACATCATAAATTACATTATTAAACTTGCCATTTACTCTTGTTTCAAGGTTCAGCAATCCATTGCACAATATTTTACATGATACATACTCATTCTGCTACGGTCACATACTTTGCTTTGTGAATTCTTTATACCACTATGGATTTGGTAGCCATCTTCAAGTGGTCTAATTTCCATTGAGCCCATGTCAGTCTTAAAGTCCTTCGGTTGATAAGGCTTACTCTTACAGGGAATTGGAGGCATTCTCACGTTCATGCCCATGTGGGCTAGAAACAGTGGACAAATATCAGTATATTTGTATTGGGCTCCCATCACAGTGGTCGCAGACTAGTGACTAGATAACCCTGTGTTCGAGGCATGTGAGCTGTAGATCACATGCTATGCATAGATCGCAATCTGGTGTTTAATACGGATGTTTGCACTTTGTTTTTGTTCGAAGAAGTCTTTCCAGTCATGAGGTAGGTGACTCCTCCTTTCGGTGATCGTGCGCATGGGCAGCGACTCCATCCTTAGATTGTTTTATCCGCCATCTGGTTTGGGTGTGTATTGCTGTGCTCCAGATCGGCACAGTTTTCGGACACCTTCGCACAATCGACTACCCTTGACTGTATTGTTATCGATCGCGGCACGTATCGTCTCACCTTGGAAAACCTTTGACCGGGAAACTCATGGCAAGCTGTTGGGCCTACCCGCGCCGACCACGCTAGCAGTCAATGGAACGGACTCCCTTCAAGTTATGTCCTGGGTGTCGTGCTAAATTTCCACGCACCGACTTGCGCAAAGTGTGTCTCCGGAACACGACGAGAAAGACTGCAACCTGTGTTGATCATTTCGATCGAAAAAGATACTTCGTGACCGTCTGGCTCGACGCCATGAAATGCTACACCAGAGCGGCTCCGCACCGGACATCTTTGGCGAAGATTTTGACACTGAACATCATGCTCAAGGAGCCGAGGAGGGAGAACAGATCTCCTTTTCCCAAGCCGACTCCGATATGGAAGAAGAGGAGCAGGTTTTGCAGCATAGACGTCTTCTAGATTCTCAAACTGTCTATATTCCGCCATCTAGTGGTTAGAGTCGGAAAATGCTTTGTATTTTTTATTTTTTTGCTTTGGGTGGTTTGCGAAACCTGATCCCTCTGGTGAGGCTACAACCCCCATCCTGTGTGTGCAGGGTCTCTTATTATTTTTTCCACCATGGAGATCGGAGGTGCCCCGAAGACTTTGGTGAAACGACAGCAGCAGACTTATGCAACAGAGGAGGCCCAGCAGGAAGGTGGTAATAACAGTTGCATGAGGTAAAAATCTTGAGCCAAGCAGCTTGTTTGGCGCTGCTCACATTATTCCTCCTGCAGCAGGGCAATACACTTTCGTTGCCTTTTACAAAATTGTCCCCAGACGGTTAAGGGGATGCTCTGCACAGAGCAAATGCTTATCCACAAACGAGGTAAGATTTTCCTCTTGAATATATCATAGCATAATGACTGATGAAATGCTCCACGCACAAGCGCAGGACTTTAAAAATGTAAGCCGCATTTATTTAAACAAATTCGGAATATATACTAGTCTGTCTAACCTGTCGGTATTTACAGCACCGTGTTGGTACGCATGCAGGGTTTTGGACTGCATTTCAAACGCACAAATAATAAAAAGTCTTCGGGGAAGGGATTATTTCCCAGTCTTTACTTAATTTTCAGACACAGCTAGAACTCAGCTCAAGCGTGCGCTACACTTATAAGGTAAAGGGCATAGTCTTGATTAAAGAGACAATCTAAAACTCTTAACAGTTGCCAGCAAAGCAGGGTGCTTAATTCCCGACTATCTAGCGGGCATAACAAACGTTTATAAAAAGCATCCGGGACCCAGTTTAACTAGCGGCAAAGCCAAACCTTTTGGTTTGCACGTAGCACAATTCTCAACACAGCCCCTGCCACCCCCAAACCCCTCCCTGATACACATAGCATCAAGGAGACTTCTAGCATTGCACTGTAAAGGCCATAAAACTAGCCTGTTCCCGCCAACACCACTATGGAAAACTGCACAAGGCCTTCATGTCGACCTCTGTGGCCTCATAAATCAGGGCCTTATCTCCGGGAAGCGCATTCCTGAACGGCCTTGCTAAACAGGGCATCAAAGGGGGTTTTAGTTTCCCAATAAGACGGTAAATAAATTAAAGCACTTCATCATGTTTTTTCATCCTCACCTTCCCAAAGGCAAAATGTATTGTAAAGGGGTTTTCTCTGCAAATCCCAAAACCATGCTATATCACATATAGCAACCATATTTACTCCAGTATTGGAGCTTTCATAGATTCACATGCCTGAATCCTTCCCCATCAAGACGGTAGTCTCCGGTACATAAAAAAGCAATGCTTAGCAGTATAGCAAACTGAAAGAGTCCTAGGCCCATTTTCCTGTTGCAACCCATAACCCTTGTTATGTAAAAAGGACCAAACCTTTCCCTGAACCAATCAGAGCTCCTCACCCTCTAGAACCCTCCTGAGAGAACCTCTTGCTCCTCAGATTTTCTACTGCACGTTGTGCTAGGGAGTCTCCTTTGAGCTCTGCTCAAACTCTTCAGTTCTACTCACTTTGACTGGGATTTGAGGTTCTCATTTACCAGATTCGTTTATTTGAAGTTCCTTCTACTACTTCCATGGATGACCAGGAGAAAAAAGGACTATTTAGAGCTTGTGCCACCTGCTCTAAGAAAAGGCTCTATACAGACGACCCTCATAAAGACTGCATTTACTGCCTTTATCCAGACAATCAGGCGAAGGATTGTAAGGTATGTGGTACCTTCTCCAATAAAACCTTGAGGGATCGTGAGGGAAGACTATTACTTTGGCTTCAGAAGGTGAAAGCCAGGAAGGAGATCCTCTCAAGTGATAGTGAGGAGGAGTCATCTTCGTCTAGGAGATCTCAAAAAAGGAACAGATCTCCTCAGGCTCATACCTCAGATGAGAGACCTGAGAAGGCCCCTAAAAAGACCACTTCAGGGCGCAGTCCCTCAAAATCTCCTTCAGGGAAAACTAAGGAGAAGAAGAGTCATGCTTCAGAGGTGAAACATGTGAAGAAAACTACCTCGGAGCCTTCGAAATCTCCTCCCAGGGTCAAGATTACTATCATAAAGCCATCCTCCACACCTGAGGAGAAAGAGAAAAATCTACATCGTCGACGGGAGCGTCGATGAGCAAAAATGGCATCGTCGACGAAAATGGCATCGTCGTCGACGAAACCTGAGGTAAAGACTGTTGCGGCTTTATCACCGTCGACGACCGTGTCGACGACGAGCCCTTCGACGGCGTTGACTACTACCATGGCTACAATCACATCGTCGACGGGATCGTCGACTATGGCAACGACCACGGGACCAACGACGGCAACGGTGACTACGTCGACGGTTGCGTCGACGACTATGATGACGGCGACGACTATCTCGTCAACGGGCTCGTCTAGTAGGGAAAAAACCCCAGAAAAGTGTTTTTTAGCCTGGAAAAGGACAATCACACCAGAAATTACATCTCCAAGTAAGGTGTCTCCATTAGTTCCTTCTCACCTTCTGGAAGAAGAGGATTCGGAGGACGAAGATGATGGTGGTCGTTTTGGATATGCTAGTAGCCCATCTCAGTTACGGATGAAATATCAAGAGGAGGACTAACAGGATGAGTATGAAGGATTGCAGGATCGTTCCCAACAACAGCAACAATACCACCAGGAGCATCACGAGGCGATGACAAGTGTGCCATCTTCGTTATTGAAGAACCTACAATTCATGTTAGAGGATTATAGGAGAAGATATCCTGTACCTCAGACCTCTAAGGAAATTCCGGAGGTCACGCCTTGACCACGCTCTGTACCAGGTACACCAATACGTAGGCGGGAGATCTTGCCAGATCCTCTTCCTAAATCTCCACCACCGAGATCTCAGCAGGATCCAGATACCACAGATGATAACCATGAAGGGGAGATTACAGACCCTAGCAAAGAGTGGGACGATTATCTCATTCCGTCACCTTCGTCTCCTACACCGAAACCTGTGGATTCTCTGTCAGAGGGCATTGATGGATTTCATAACCTGATGGAGAGGGCCACTCAAAGATTCTTACTCACCATGGTGGAGGATAAAGCTGAATGTTTCTTATATGACTTCAAGGAACCCTTTCGTAGGTCTGTTCGGTCCTTGCCGATTATTAGTCCTATTTGGAAGGAAGGCCTAAGGTCATGGAAACACCAGCTACAGTGACTCCGGTGCTCGCCAGGCTAGACAAAAAATATAAAGCGCCTGCAGACGCTCCCGCTTGTCTTTTGGGTCATCCCAAACCGAACTCGGTTATTACACAAGCGGCGCAACAAAAGTCAAGGAATCAGTCAGCTCAGATTACAGCACCCCCAGACAGAGAAGGTAGGAGGCTGGACAACGCTGGAAACAGATGTTCGAGGCATATGGGCCGCAAACCACACACTATAGCATTAGATCACCATGTGGTGGTGGGCCCGGATGATTACACTTTGTTGTTGTCTTGGAAGAGTCTTTGTCTGTTGGGTGACTCCTCCCTTAGATCGTAGTGCGCATGGGCATCAACTCCATCCTCCGATAGTTTTTTTCCGCCATCGGGCTTGGATGTGTTCATCGTTCGGTCCCGTTACGAATCTCTTTTTGAACCCATAAATCAATCTACAATATCGACACTGATTCCGGTTACCTGCGTCAAAGAAAGGATACACTTATCGATTCCAGCGTTCGTCGGGGCCGTCTGGCCCAACTGCCCCATTGGGCCTTTGGCTCATGGAAAGAATACCCTTCTAGAAGTGCCCTCAGCGTGGACACAAATTTCCCCACACTGACCTTCATGAGGTTTGCAACCTGTGCTTGTCTCCAGAGCACGAGAGTAGAGACTGAGGCCTGCGCTTCATTCCGGTCCAAGAAAACCATCAGGGACCGCCGAGCTCGAAGAGCTATGGAGCTGTCATGGTCGTCGACACCAGACCTCATCATCGACGCGTCGATCGAGGTGAAGACCAGCAGGAAGACGTTGCTTCCGAAGCAGAGGATTCAGCTTCCGGAGACTAGGATCGATCCGAAGATGATGATCTTCCAGCTGGTCAACCGGTCATGAGTAAGAGCGTCGACCCTGTTCACCCCACCATATCGGGACAGGATTCGGTTCCACCTCCACCTTCAGGTCCAGGTGCACACCGACCAAAACGTTCCGACGCCCCGCCTTCATGCTCGGCAGCAAAGAGTACTAAAAAGCCTCCAGTCGACTCTGGCTCGAGTCAGTCTGTCGGTCCCAAAAAGCAGAAGGTACTAAAGCCAAGGTCAACACCGGCACCGAAACATCCATCGGTACCGAAAACGGGCGAGCCGAAACCAAGTTCGGCGCCGAAAGAGGTTCCCAAAGTTACAGAACCGAAAACCACTCCGGTTCCGAGAAAAGCGGACCCCAAAGCAGTTCCGATATCGAAACATGTTTCGGCTCCAAAGGTAGACTAATCTAGACACATGGAAACAAAAGCTTCGGATCCAAAAAGCACAGATCCAAAGAAAAGACAAGAAAAGCCTCCGGAACTGAAACCAAGAACCGTTCCAAAGACAATAGACACTGCAAAGTCTAAAACTTTCCGCCCCAAAACAGATAACTCGGCGCCCAAAAAGGATTTGCCAATAGAAGAGCTTTTCCAGCCTGATAAAAGGCAAAAAACTCTTCAAATTCATCCAAGGACTGGACGTATATACACAGTCCCTGAAAAGAGGAAAATGGACTATCCTAAACCACCTCCAGTTCCTCTTAAAAAGAATGTTCAAACTTCCCCTATAAGAATTCCTTCACCAGAAGTAGAAATGCCAGTAGATATCTCTCCTGTACATTCTCCAGCTAGTACACATAGCTTCATACCACAACATGAGGACTATGGGGATACCTACTCACAAGAGGTAGAGAGTGAACATCAAATGGATGATATTAATGATCCAGATGATATGGCTGGACCATCAGGTGACCCATGGGAAGACTATAATGCACCAGATCTACCACAAGACGAGGCATACCCGTCTAGGCCATCTCCCCCAGATGACACCATTGGTTTACACAGCTCATTCATAGAGCAGCCACTTTCCATGGAGTAGACTTACATACAGATCCAATAGAAGAGGACTTTCTAATGGACACAGAGTTATCTTCACATAAAACCACTACCACTTTGCCAATACTTAACGGAGTGGTAAGACACGCACCACAAATATTTAAAGACCCAGTCAGAGCCAGGGTAATTGACCCTAGGCTAGAAAAGAAGTACAAAGCGGCTCCAACTGACCCAGCATATATTAAAGCTCAGTTGCCACTAGACTCCATGGTAGTGTCAAATGCGAGAAAGAGAGCTAACTCGCTGACTACAGGGGATGCTCCACCCCTCGATAAAGAGTCTAAGCTTTTGGATGCTTCAGGAAAACGCACCATCTCACAAGCAGCCAATAGATGGAGGATTGCTAACACTCAAAGATATGACAGAGCTCATTATGATGAGTTAGAGTCACTCATGCAACACTTACCAGAACAATATAAGACCAGGGCTTCTGACCTATTACAGGAAGGAAAGAATATAACACATACCTCCATAAGATGCGCACTAGACACTGCAGACACAGCATCTAGAGCAGTAAATACAGGGGTACTGTTGTACAGACATGCATGGTTATGCATCTCTCGGTTCAAACCAGAAGTACAAGCCAGTATATTAAACCACCATTTGACCAACAGTATCTTTTCGGCCCAGCAGCGGACAGTGCACTAGAAAAGATGAAAAAAGATACTGATACGGCAAAATCAATGGGAGCCTTACAAACGCAAACCTATAGACCTTCCTTTCGTCGCTCCTCATATAGGGGTGCCTCTAAAGGTTTCCAAACTGATAACACCTCCTCTTCTTACAAAGTGCCCAGCCAAACCTCACCCAGTAAGGGATATTATAGAGGAGGGTATAGAGGAAACAACAATAAGGGCAGAGGTAGAGGCAACAATAATTGTAACGCCTCTACCCCCAATAAGTGACTTCCCGCCCATCCCCCCAGACCATTCCACTCCTGTCGGGGGGACATTACAACAGTTCCTACCTGTCTGGAACTCCATCACCACAGACAGGTGGGTGAGACAAATAATTCAGTCAGGTTATTGCCTGGAGGAGCTCACTTCCACCCCTCCAACAATACGACCCAGACACCGTCCCATGTCACAGGAACACCTCATACTATTAAGACAAGAGGTGGAATCTCTACTGCAAAAGAATGCAATAGAACCAGTCCCAAAACAGCATCAAAACACAGGGTTTACTCTCTTTATTTTCTCATACCCAAAAAGGACGGGTCCCTCAGACCTATTCTAGATCTAAGTCCCCTAAACCTGTAAATACAATCAGACCACTTTCAAATGGTCACACTACAACAGGTTCTACTGTTGCTAAAGAAAGGCGACTTCCTTGCCACACTAGACCTCAAGGACGCCTACTTTCACATTACCATTCATCAATCTCACAGAAAGTACTTACGGTTTATACTAGAAGGCCAACACTATCAATTCAAAGTACTCCCTTTCGGAGTAACTACAGCACCGTGAGTGTTCACAAAGTGTCTAGCAGTAGTAGCTGCACACTTAAGAAGGGACAACATTCAAGTCTTCCCATATCTGGACGACTGGTTAATAAGATCAAAATCATACAACCAATGTGTGCAACACACGCATCAGACGATCTGTCTGCTGCACAAATTAGGGTTTACAGTAAATCAAAAGAAGTCACATCTCCAACCGTCCCTCTCTCAACAGTATCTAGGTGCCACAATAGATACTTCCAAGGCAATAGCATTCCCCAACCCACCAAGAATTCAAAATATGCACAATCTCATCAAAAGATTCCAGCCACAACACTCACTACAGGCTCGAGTGTTCATGCAACTAATAGGAATGATGGCATCTTGCATTCTCATAGTACCATACGCAAGACTACAAATGTGCCCCATACAAGAATGCTTAGCAAGTCAATGGAATCAGGCTCAGCAACAAATAACAGTTGTGCAGCGTGAATCTTTCTGGATTCACTATGCTGTGCATTATTCTGCGGTCTTGTGGTTGGGTCCAGATTCGTAGTCTTTTCTTTGTTTTTTTTTTTTTTTTTTTTTTTTGTAGCCCAGGTGGGAGTCGGTGTCACACCTCCTTGGGTGCATTTCCAGTGACGTAGGCATGCTTCCTGCGGAAGCTCCCACTCTTGGGCGCCATCTTCAGATTCTTTTTTTCCGCGGTCGGGTCTGGATCGTTCCCGTTTGGGCTCCAGACATTTTTAGAGAAAGAAGGAAAATACAGAAATTGGAAAGAAAAATCATCTGAAGACTCCAGGAGACTTCATCGACCAAGAGCCAGCAAAGGAGAAGGAGAATTCATCGAGATCTTCGACGAACGTCGACTAACACGCGACCAGGGAGGCCCTGAGCGCTCGATGATGGACAACACGCCGTTCAAGTTCTGCCGTAACTGCCACCACAAGTACGCGCAGAAGGACCAGCACCCGGTTTGCAATCTTTGCCTACCGGTAAATCACAGAAGCGAGGACTGCAACGCTTGCTCCGCCTTCGCCCCGAAGACCCTTCGTGTGAGAGAGAGACAGAGGGTAGCGCACGCCGCCCTGCAGGGGAAGGCCCCGACTCCATCCCTCTACGAGCTGGGGATGTCCTCCGAGGAAGAGGACAACGCTGCCGCTGAAGACGACAGCTACACGGTCGTAGAGACCAATTACACCAAGACTTCTGATAAGGTAGGAGACTCTCCGGCCCCCAAGAACCCGAGAGACTCTGAGTCCCGAAAAAACGAGGGCAAGGCCCCGGAAGCGCCGGCGCCAAAACACCTGGCACCCGCGACTACTCACAGGCCCAGCGGATCCTCTGAGAAGGAGTCCCCGGCGCTGAGAGCTGTTGAACAGCGAAAGTCGTCGAAAATCGTCCCCGAAAAGGATCGAGGGAGAAGGACCCTAAAGCACCGACGCCGACCAGAGACCCGAAATCCGGTTCGGCGTCGAAGCCTCAGTCACCGAAAAGCACGGCACCGAGCCAACCGCCGAAAAGAGCGGCCGAACCATCCGACGCGGAACACGCAGCCCAGATGGAGAAAAAGAGAAGGCGCCTCGAGGCCGAAATGGAAAACATCTTGCAGCGGAAGAAAGAATTCGACGCAAAGATGAAAACCTTCACGATTCCACACAAGACCAAGCCACCATTGGTGGAGGTGGTCCAGGAGGAAGACGAGATCGCCGAGGAACAAGACCCGGACGTCGAGGTGGTCAACGACCAGGAAGTTGACGAGAGTCCCTACTATAGTTACAACTATGGGGAGGAAGAGGACAGCAGGACGGACGCCGAGTCGGCCCCCTCTGACTTACAGGAGGTGGATTACCTAGATGTCGACACCGACAGTCCAGAGGAGGCGGTCGACACATACCCCTCGATGCCCTCGCCGCCGGACGACATCGGGGCCTACAACTCGGTGATAAAGTCTGCCGCAGTAGCATTCAAACTCAAGCTCGACGAAGAGAAGCAGAAAGCAGACTTCCTTCTAGAGACATTGCTCCCCACACAAACAAGGAGCCAGTACCTACCAATGCTCGACAGCGTCTTGGCTAAGGGGAAGGAAGCATTCAGGGAACCCGCAACATGCAAGGCAGTAACTCCCAGAACAGAGAAGAAATACAAGCATTCCTCAAAGGACCCACCCTACATTCAGGGCACGGTCTCCGCAGACTCCATTATCACGGCCACAGCAAGAAAGAGGGCTAACGTGCCCACTACTTCTGGACCACCACCGGATAAGGAGAGCAAGAGGATGGATCTGGTGTGCAGAAGGATCGAACGGAATGACGCGACCCACTGGTGCATGGCTAATTCCAACGCCCTGATCAACAGGCACATGTACCAGATCATGGAGGAGCTGGGGCAGTTGGTGAAGGACCTGCCCCAGGATGCCAGGCAGAAGGCCGAAAAACTGGTTGAAGAAGGGAAGAACGCGGCATATTCTTGCCTCAAGACGGCCCTGGATGGAGCAGACACCTCCAGTAGGATCATGATGATGGGTGTCACTGAAAGAAGACACGCCTGGCTCAGGATTTCAGGTTTCAAACCTGAGGTGCAGCACAGCATCCTGAACACACCGTTCAACGGCGATACGCTTTTCGGAACAACAGTTGATGAGAAGCTCAGTCAACTAAAAAAGGATAACGAAACAGCAAGATCCATGGGAGCATTGCAGTTCAGAGGCAACAAAAGGGGCACCCCGTCAAGGAGGCCTGGCGGGAGAGGTGGAAACCAGCCAGGTACATCACACCAGGCTTTCCAACAAACGCACCAGGCAGACTCGCAGGGTCAGCAGAAGCAGTCCTGACAGTACCAACAAAGAGGCCAGTCCTTTCGAGGGAGAGGAAATGGACGTGGACAGAATAGAAGAGGGGGACAGCAGCCCGCCTCTAAGTGACTTCAAAAAACTCCGTGTGCCCGCCCACAGAAAAGATCCCAGGGGGCAGCACGTACTGAGGGGTCAAGACAAGCTAGGCAAGGTGTTCCCCAGCGAGAAGAGTGCAAGGGCGCTGGTGAAGGAAACTCGCCTCTACCGGAAGGGACAAGCTCGGACAGTGAGGACTGCGAGCAAGATCATGGGGATGATGGCATCATGCATCCACCTGGTACCAAATGTACGTCTCCACATGAGACCCATTCAAGATTGGCTACAGGAGCAATGGTCACAAGCTACAGGCAGTTGGGAGGATCTAGTGGTTGTAACGCACGCAGTGCAGAAGGAGATGACATGGTGGACCATGGAGAACATAACAAGGGGAAAGCCTCTAACGCCCCCAATGCCAACAGTGACCATCACCACAGACGCATCCCTGAAGGGATGGGGCGCTCACATGGAGGAGCTCAAGGTGAGGGGACTGTGGACGCCAGCAGATGCGACAAAGCACATCAATTACCTAGAATTGAAGACAATCTTCCTTGCACTGAAAGCTTTCCAAACAAGACTGTACAAGCACAAGGTGTTGCTACAAACACACACAAGGGACCACCGCGATGTTCTACATCAACAAGCAGGGTGGCACACAGTCAGCCCCGCTTTCAACGCTGGCGCAGGAGATATGGAGATGGGCCGTCCCTCTCAAGATAGACCTGCTAGCCATACACCTACCAGGGAAGGGCAACATACAGGCAGACTGGCTCAGCAGACAGACATCGGCATCCCACGAGTGGGAGCTCAATGCTCAAGAGACAAGGTGGCTGTTCGACAGATGGGGAACACCATCAGTGGACCTGTTTGCCACACGCCGGGATGCAAAATGCCAAAACGTCGCATCCAGACAGCCCGAGGAGGGGTCACTGGGGAATGCCCTATGGATAGATTGGTCAAGGACATTTGCTTGCACCTTTCCCCCCGATACCACTGATGCACAGAGTGCTGAGCAAGTGCAGAACGAGCAACATGACCCTGATACTGGTCGCGCCACAGTGGGCCAGGCAGACATGGTACTCGCAGATCATGGAGATGACACAGTGTGCACCCCACAGATTCGGCAAGAGGAAAGACCTACTCTCCATGCAGAACGGAGAGGTGCTACACCCAGAGCCAGAGAGCCTGAGCCTAGTAGCATGGCTCCTGAGGACATAGAGTTCGCACATTTGAGACTGCCAGAAAGCACCCTGAGGGTCCTTCGGGAGGCACGAAGGCCCAGCACTCGGAAGTGCTATGTTGCGAAATGGAAAAGATTCACAATGTGGTGCAGAAAAGAAGGACTTCACAATAAAATGAAGAAGGACTCCACAGTGCTAAAGTACCTGACGCACTTGCTGGAGAAGAACCATAGCTCATCCTCGTTAAGAGTTCACTTGGCAGCGATAGTCGCCTACACGAGGGGAGAAACGTGCAGGAGTTTCTTCACATCACAGGTGGTGAAGAGATTCCTGGAAGGAGCGAAAAGGATCGCACCACCCAAGCGGGTGCCGCCACCTGCATGGAACTTGAACAAAGTCTTAACGGAACTCATGAAAGAGCCCTTTGAACCACTTCACAAGGCCTCCCTAAAGATGCTAACTATGAAAACAGCTTTCCTGGTCGCAATAACGTCCTTACGCAGAGTAAGCGAGCTTCAGGCGCTGACGCTACAAGAACCCTACATACAAATACACAATGATAGGGTTGTGATGAGGACTGACCCACACTTCATGCCGAAGGTGGTGTCCAAATTCCACATGAACCAGTCTATACAGATACCAAGTTTTTTCCAAAAACCAACCACTAGTGCAGAGCGAGCCCTGCACACCCTGGACGCCAGAAGGGCAGTCATGCACTACATTGAGAGGACGAAGGGACACAGGAAAACAAAACAGTTCTTTGTGTCATTCGCCAACAGTTTCATGGGCAAGGCAGTAACCAAAGAGACTATTGCACGATGGATCGCACAAACAATTCAACTCTGCCACAAACGTGCAGGACAAGAACTAGCAGAGGGGACACGTGCCCACTCCACTAGGAAAAAGGGTGCTACAATAGCCTTCCTGGCTAACACACCCATACAAGACATATGCCTTGCGGCAACATGGGCTTCGGTGCACACGTTCACGAAGCACTACTGTGTGGATATACAGATGAACAAGGAAGCACAAGTCGGACAAAAGGTGCTCCAGCACATATTCAATAACCAACGCTCATCTTCCACCCAGCCGCCACAGAGATGAGAAACCGCTACAAAATCTATGCACAGCATAGTGAATCCAGAAAGATTCACGCTGCAAAACGAATAGTTTTCTTACCTGTCGGTGTAGTTTTGCAGCTTGAAGATCTTTGTGGATTCACTAGCGAACCCACCCACCTCTGCCAGAAAGATGAGGCTGGAGAGGGAAGAGGTGGTAAAAAAAAAAAAAAAAAAATGGGACTTTAAAAGTACAAAGCGGTAAAATATCACCTAAATAGAACATTGCCATTACTTCGGAAACGAAAGAAACACGGAAAAAAAGAACCCGAAGATGGCGCCCAAGAGTGGGAGCTTCCGCAGGAAGCATGCCGACGTCACCGGAAATGCACCTAAGGAGGTATGACGCCGACGCCCACCTGGGCTACAAAAAAAAAAAAGACTACGAATCCGGTCCCAACCACAAGACCGCGGAATAATGCACAGCATAGTGAATCCAGAAAGATCTTCAAGCTGCAAAACTACACCGACAGGTAAGAAAACTATTCGATCTGGTGGTGGTAGACAACCGTACATATCGCTCTCTGCAATGGTGGAACACCAAAAACCTTTCCAAGGGCCGGCCGTTAATAGAGCCTGTTCCACAAATAATTTTAAGTACAGACGCATCTCTCACAGGATGGGGAGCGCATTTACAAAGACATACAGTACAAGGTACATGGACACTGCAACAAAAACTACTCCACATTAATCATCTGGAGTTACTAGCGATTTTTCTAGCGCCAAAATCGTTTCAACATTACCTGTCAAACAAAGCTGTACTAGTCCGGACGGACAATATGACAGCAATGTACTACATTCAAAAGCAAGGAGGGACACACTCCCTACAGCTCTCCCGTCTGGTGCAGAGCATATGGAGGTGGGCTATTCCTCAAAACATTTTCCTGCTAACAGAACATCTACCACAATCAAATGGCAGATCTGTTAAGTCGTCAGAGACAACAGATACACAAATGGGAACTTCATCCTCAAGTTCTTCAGCCATTTTTTCCAAATGTGGGTCAACCAGAAATAGATCTTGTTTGCTACGCATCACAACTCCAAATGCCCAAGCTTCGCCGCCAGATACCCACACCCATTATCCAAAGGCAATGCGGTATGGATGAACTGGTCAAACAAATTTGCGTGCGCCTTTCCACCTCTCCCACTAATTCCATTAGTGGTACGCAAGCTACAGCAACATTCTCTAACATTGATTCTCATAGCACCAACGTGGGCAAGACAACTGTGGTTCACCACGCTGCTAGACCTCTCAGTAGAAACACGTCACAAATTAAAACTCTCCCCACATCTACTACCACCGAACCATGGAGAGATAATGCATCCAGACACAATGCAGCTCAATCTAGCGATCTGGCTCCTGAGGTCTTAGAATTCGGATATCTAAATTTACCCCCTGATTGAATGAATGTCATTAACCGCATGCGCGCTAGCGGTTTTCCCGCTGTGCGCGGCGTTTTTCAAAAAGCCGCGTTACATGACGAGCTCAGCTCGTCATCAGCGTACGAGCGCCGTAGCTCATGACGAGCTGAGCTCATCATAAGCATCGAAGGGGTTAAAAGAAACAAGACGTCCTACCACTAGAGCATGCTATGCAGCCAAGTGAAAATGTTTGTTGTGTATTGCACAAATAACGTCAACCCATTAGATGTTTCCATACAAAACATCATATGCTATTTGTTACATCTGCAAAAATCTAACTTCGCGTACTCTTCAATCAGGTTACATCTGGCTGCTATAGCAGCATATCTCCAAAACAGACAACATTTGTCATTGTTTTAGAGTACCGGCAATCAAAGCGTTTATGGAAGGACTCAAAAGAATAATTCTTCAGAATCCCACCCTCTCCAGTATGGAATTTAAATATTGTTCTCACCAGCCTTATGGGTCCACCTTTTGAACCATTACATAAGTGTGAATTACAGTTTCTTACATGGGAAGTTGCTTTTCTAGTTTCTGCCAAAGGTCATTTCACCGTTCCACCTCAACCAATCAATTGAGTTGCCAGTATTTTTTCCCCAACCGCAAATGGTTGCAGACACAGCTCTACATACACTAGATGTAAAAAGAGCACTTCTCTACTACATTGATAGGACAAAACCATTTCGTAAAAGTAAACAATTGTTTGTGTCCTTTTCACCCCCACATAAGGGCAATCCTATTTCTAAATCAAGCATTGCAAGATGGATTGTTAAGTGCATTCAGATTTGTTGCCAGAAAGCGAAACACTCTATCCATTCCTCCTAGAGCTCATTCTACCCGTAAGTTAGGAGCATCTATGGCATTCCTAGGAAATATATCATTAGATGACATCTGTAAAGCAGCTACATGGTCTACTCTGCACACATTTACAAAATACTACTGTGTAGATGAGCAGGCAAAACAACAAGCAAGTGTGGGCCATGCTGTACTCAAGACATTATTTCAAACTGCTGCAACAGATGCGGGTGTCGCCGCTAAGTGAGAAACTGCTGTGCAATCTATACTATAGTGTGTGGTCTGCAGCCCATATGCCTCGAACGGAAAATGCTACTTAACATTATGCATCTGTTCTTGGCATGTAGGGCTGCAGAACCACACACGCCTCCCCGGCTACCTGTATCTGTTCCAGTATTATCTTATTTAGATACACAACACATGGTCATCTTTATCTGTATTCATACAAACTCCATCATTTGACCAGTGGCGAAAACAATCTGAGGATGGAGCCGATGCCTATGCGCACTACGATCTAAGGGAGGAGTCCCCAACAGACCAAGACTCTTCCAAGACAACAACAAAGTGTAATCATCCGGGCCCACCACCAGATGGTGATCTAATGCTATAGTGTGTGGTTCTGCAGCCCTACATGCCAAGAACGGATGCATACTGGTAAGTAGCATTTTCCTTTCCTCTGTCGGCTCTACAAATAAAAGCTGCAAATGCTCTGGCTATTCTGGGAAGGTACGACAGGCAAATGTGGTGTGACCTTTCGCCATATATTGACCGTGTGCCAGAAGCGGAGAGACCAGGGCCAGGAAAATTCTACAAGAGGGGAGAGGACTTCGGCAGAAGTCATAGATTGCGCTATGGATATAGCGACTTCAGCTTTCAGGTCTCTGGGAGGAGCAGCGGTACTGCGCGGACAAGGGTGGTTAAGAGCGACGGCGTTTAGACCGAAGTTCCAGAATAAGATCTTGGACCTTCCTTTTTATGGTGAAGATTTGTTTGGCAAACATGTAGGTGACAAAGTATCAAAAACAATACTGATACTGCTAAGGCATAAGTAATTCTACAATACAGAAAGGTTCCTTTTCAAGGCTCTACGGGTAGGGGCCACACGTCTTACAGAGGAGGATATCCGCAGGGGAGATATTCCTCTTACTCCACCTCATCTCAGCCCTACCGTCAGCAGTTTACACAGCGACAATCAGGAGGTTATACGACATCGACTCCAAAAGGCAAAGGAGGTCGTCAGGGGAAAGACCACACCCGACGACAATGACAACCTTCAAGTTCCGGCTACACCGACTTTACTGAGATCGCATGCTCCCCTGGGTGGTAAGATTGCACATTATTTTCGAAATTGGCAAGAGATAACTACGGACCAATGGGTCCTCAACATTATTCAATTCAGCCACACTCTAGAATTTCTGCCGCCGATGCATCAGAAGGTCAATCATTTTTGCATCCAATCCGAAGGGAGATTCGGACAATGTTCCGAAAGGGAGCAGTAGAACCAGTGCCGAACTCCCAAAGAGGAAGGGGGTTTTACTCACGATTTTTTCTAGTCAAGAAAAACATCCTCCAATGGCGTCCCATTCTGGATCTCAGATCCCCAAACACCTATCAACAAGTATTTACAATGCAATGGTCTCGGCATTCTTAAAGTTAGAGCTATTGACATTGCTCTTGACATTATTTTTATTTATGTTTTTGTTTTTAAAACATAAATGGCATTGTCATTTACAAAGACAATAACAGGGCAGGAGAGCAAGCACAACGAACAAGGGGGCAGGAGAGCAAGCACAAGCAACGAGGGGGCAGGACAGCAAGCACAAGCAACGCGGGGGGGGCAGGAGAGCAAGCACAACCAACGAGGGGGCAGGACAGCATTCACGAGGTGGCAGGAGAGCAAGCACAACCAACGAGGGGGGGGGGCAGGAGAGCAAGCACAACCAACGAGGAGGGGGCAGGAGAGCAAGCACAACCAACGAGGGGGGGGCAGGAGAGCAAGCACAACCAACGAGGGGGGGGCAGGAGAGCAAGCACAACCAACGAGGGGGGGCAGGAGAGCAAGCACAAGCAAAAACTGCAAAAAACACGCCACCACATCTGAAAAAGACAGGGCTTGAACGGAGTGATGCCCTCTCCTCCAATGGCTGGCCTCTGTTTAGGAAGCTAGCCAATGGAGAAGAGGGGCGGGTTCAAGCCCCCGTACTAAGAAACATAAAATCTCGGCTGCACAGTGTACGCTAGGCCGAGACCTAAAAAGCAGTCTTTCAGAATGGTTTCTCTTCAGGACATCCTTATGCTATTGAACCCAGGGGATCATATGACCACTTTAGACCTACAGGATGCGTACTTTCACGTCCCCATCCATCCTTCACACAGGCTGTACCTTCGGTTCATGGTAGCCGGAGAACATTACCAATTCAAGGTACTGCCATTCGTCCGGAAATCAGCTCCAAGAGTGTTCACAAATGCCTGGCTCCAGTGGCGGCTGTTTTAAGGAAACAAAAACACCAAGTATTTCCTTACCTCGACGACTGGTTAGTCAAGGCACCATCAGCAGCACTAGCCAGAGTGTCAACAAAGGCTTGCATAGACTTGTTTGCCAAGCTAGGTCTGACACTACACGAGGAAAAATCATCCCTTCGACCAACTAAACATATCCCCTTTTTGGGAGCAATACTGGATACAGAGAGAAACAGGGCGTTTCCCTCCAAAGACAGACAGCTAAAAATGATGTCTCTCTTCCGAGACTTTATAAAAAGAAAGTGTATTTTAGTTCGCAAGTACAAATCATTACTGGGAACAATGTCATCTTGCATTCCCCTTGTACCTCACTGCAGGTTAAGAATGCAAGAGCAGCTGGATCTACAATGGCGTCAAGCAGAGGGATCCTTCGAGGATGTAGTTCAGGTAGCAACATGCTGGACACAAGAACAGAATGTCTTATAGGGTCTTTCATTCCTTACAACACCAGGCCCATTAGTAGTGACTACAGATGCGTCCCTAGAAGGATGGGGAGCGTTTATTCAAGACCTTCAAGTCAGCGGGCGTTGGAAGTTACAGGAGCAGCAATTACACATAAACTTGCTGGAACGCAGGGCAGTCCGCTCTAGCTTTCCTACTAAGGATAAGAGGGTTGTCAGTGTTGATAAGAACGGACAACACGACTGCGATGCACTACTTAAACAAGCAGAGAGGAACAAGATCACTCTCCCTCTCTCAAGAAGCCCAGAAAATACGGGAATGGGCGCTAAAGCAAGGGATATCCATTTATTTATTTATTTATTCAAAGTTTTATATAGCGCGAACAAGATCCTTACAGATATCAGAGCGCTTCACAAAGACAGGGTAGGGGCAGTAGGACTGAACAGAGGTAATGGGAGCAGTATAGTAGTCACTAACATGATAGGATAATAATAACATACATAAAACATATCAATATACAATCAGGTAAACAAGTAATATAAGACGTCACAAGTCATTGATCCCACTACAGAGGTGTTCAGGTACACCTTGGGTGTGTGGAAGGCTTATACCAATGTTTTAGTATAGAGAGAGCACTGAGTGGGGGCATCGGGAGAGTGAATCAGTGAACCAACGTGTATCATATATTGGTCGGTAGTACGAAAGTAGCGTAGTAGTGTCCCCATCAAGTAGAAGTATAGTGCCAAAGGACAAGGTGAGCAGTGATGCAATGCAGGGTCTCTGATCCAGCACCTATAAGGTTCAGGAGATCTTGGCCAGAAGGATGGTTTTCGCCTCTTTCTTGAAGGGTGCAGTGGAGGAGATACGCCTGGTTTCAGGAGGGAGCGCATTCCAGATCCTGGGTGCCATTCCTGAGAAGGAGCGCTTGTATGTTTTCTCTTTCCGGAATCTACGAGGTTTCAGGAGTAGATTTTTTGAACTTCTATTGGATCTCGAACCTCCTGATCTAGACAACAATCCATGACAGCAGAACATCTCCCAGGGGATCAAAACATCAAGGCGGAAACTCTCAGCAGGCTCAAGTCATCCTTCCACGAGTGGGAGTTAGAAGGGGGGTGGGGGGGGTGGTTCCTAAACAAAAAATTTCGATGATAGGGGAAACCAACAGTAGACCTCTTCGCAACAGAAGAGAACAAGAAATGCCAGTTCTTCGCAAGCTGGCTTCCCCAAAGGGGGTCTTGGGGGGAATGCGTTTTCGATGGCATAGTCCGGCGTCTTGGCCTACGATTTTCCTCAGATTCCCCTCCTGCCGCAAGTGCTTGTGAAGATCAAGAAAGAACCGTGCAGGCTGAGCCTGATAGCCCCATGGTGGCCCAGACAACACTGGTTCCCGGAGCTTCTGCTGATGTCGGAAGTCCATCCGATTCGCCTCCGACCATTACCATTGCTTCTGACGATGATGTCCCAGGGACAAGTGATCCATCAGGACCCAAAATCCTTGCACTCAGAAGAATGTAGAAATATCCTCTCAAAAGCTAGGGTGGATAGTACAAACAACCTACAGGATGAAGTGGAAGAGATTTTGTCTCTAGTGTCAAAGAAGTAAACTTCATCCTGTTACTGCGGCACCTCATGAAATTATCCCATACATCTTACTTTTAGCCAAGTCTGAATTGGCTCACGCATCCATAAATGTGCATTTAGCCGCAATATCCTGCTACAGAAGGTCTGCCTCGGGTCCATCCTTATGGTCGACAGGATCATCAAGCAATTTATGAAGGGATTGTTCAGAGTTTTTCCTCCAATAAAGCCTCCTCCACCACTTTGGCGTCTAAGCATAGTACTTTCACAATTAATGAAGCAGCCTTTCGAACCTATACACAGGGCGGATCTTAAATTCCTATCATGGAAGGTGGCGCTTCTCATCGCTCTAACTTCAGTGAGACGAGTAGGGGAACTACAGGCTCTCTCAATTCAGGATCCTTTTTTACAATTTAAAGAGGACAGGATGATTCTTAGGACTAATCCAAAATGTATTCCTAAAGTACCAACTGAATTTCATTAAAATGAACAGTTGGTTTTAAAACGCTTTTTTCCTCAACCACCAACAGCGGCGGAAAGAGTTTTGCATTCGCTGGACGTCCAGCGATGTCTCAAATTCTATTTACAAGAGACTAAGCGCTTTTGCAAGTCTTCACAGCTTTTCGTCGCTTTCAGCACACCCAGAAAAGGCTTCCCTTTATCAAAACGTGGGATTGGCAGGTGGATTTCCAGTGTGTTTGTCTACTGTCACTAAGCTGCTGAAAAACCTCTGAACGCACGAGTTTGTGCCCATTCAACTTGAGCAGTGTCCACATCCACTGCGTTATTTGCAGGAGTGCCGATCCAGGATATCTGCAGGGCAGCAACCTGGACATCGACGCACACCTTCACCAGACACTACTGCTTGGAAGCAGGTACAGAGACAGATGTGGCGGTGGGAGAAGCGGTGCTGAGAAACATCATCCAATAACGGTGAGACCTCTTTACATCCCTCCGTCCTTTTCTCTTGATTACAAAGGCACATTTTTATTTTGCTATGTATGGTGTTATTCATGCTGTATTTTATAATGATGGAAAAAAGAGAGCAAATGTGCTTTGTTATATCACTGCTCGCTATTCTGATTCAGGCATGTGATTCTATGAAAGCTCCAATACTGGAGTAAGAAAACAAGTTACTTACCTGTAACTGTAGTTCTCCAGTATTGGAAGCTTTCATAGATTCACATGCGACCCACC